>NC_082397.1:8333838-8349203 GCF_031168955.1 Gadus macrocephalus
GGTATTTACCCCCCGAGTCCCAAGACCAAAGCTCACATTTGGACATGCACAAACGTATATAAATAATAATAATAATAACAATAAAAAAAAACAGTCGTTATCCAGGTTACAATTTTGCGAAACGAGTTACGACTCCCGCAACACCTGCCCTTTTTGAAGGATTTGTGACGTGTCCCGGGTCCCGGGGAAGGCTGCTCCCCGCATAACAACCGTAATCAAATGAACGCTAGTAAATACGCCTGCTGCTCGGCGCCAGCTCGGCGTTAATGGCGGCGCGGTTGAGACGGGCCGCGAGGCACCAGGCGCCGGCGTGATTCATGTGTTGAGGAAAGAGCTGTCACAGCAGCTCCCGGCCCCCGGTCCCTCACCTGGGGGCCCAGCGGGCCAATTAGAGACCCCCGTCTAATCCGAGGTACAACACCTAACTACGCCACTGGAGACCAGACGCCTCCACCGCACGGAGCGGCTGCCGTCACCTGATCTCTCATCTGAGGGGCTCCACACACACCCCTGGCCCTCGTGCTATGTATTCATACCGCTGCCCTATTTCTTTCTATCAGTCTCTCTCTGTGTCTGCCTCTCGCTCTCTCTCTTCTCTCTCTCTGTCTCTTTTTTGAGCGCTCATTACCTCTCTTATCCCCCTTTTCTCGTCCACTAACTATTTCTCTCTCTCTCTCTCTCTCTCTCTCTCTCTCTCTCTCTCTCTCTCTCTCTCTCTCTCTCTCTCTCTCTCTCTCTCTTCCCCGTCTATTTCAAATTCTGTCCATCTCTCTCGTTCGCTCTCCGTGCTCCGCTCACTGCTATGCAGTTCCTCATCCACTCCGTCCTACTTCCTAGCCCTCCCCCTCTCCCCCACGGTACCTGCTGTACCGTGGCCCAGTGTCAGGGCCGAGGGGGCCGCGGGGGCCGAGGGGGCCGCGGGGCCGCGGGGGCTGTGTCCGTGGCGGCCGCTTGCCGTCTGTCTCTCGCCACGCTCGGATGATTAGGCCTCATTATGAAGACATCCCTGCGCCGCTAATTAACAAGCCTGGTGCGCCCGCTCCCAGCCTTCCCTGCCTCTCAGCCTGGCCGCTCAGCCAGGGTTCGGCCTGCCGTCTCTCACCTGGGTCAGCCGGGGAACGCCAGGCTGCGCCCCGATGCATCGCGGGGGGGGGGGCGCGATGCATCGGGACGCAGCCCGGCGTTCCCCGGCTGACAGAGCCCCGGTCAGACTGCACGGGTACCGCCACACCGGCAGCTCGGCCTCACCGGCACAGCCACCGCCTCGCTCTGAGGCGGGGCGTCAGTTAGGACTCATTTGAGTCGTTGCCGTTCGCCGTTTTCAAGGGCGGTGATAAATCAGCGGCGGTCGTGACACGCAATCACGTTGGACTGGCAGCCTGTCAGGGCTCGCCACGCGCACGGCCTCTACTCCCATGATCAGCCCCTCATTTGCATGCCGTCTCCGCTCTGTCCACGTGTGTGTGTGTGTGTGTCTTTGTGTGTGTGTGTGTGTGTGTGTGTGTGTGTGGATGTGGATGGGTGGGTGGTTGGGTTAAAGGACAGCGCGTGTTGCATGCTTCCTTCATCTGCGCTGACGCTCCAAACACCGGCCTGCCAGTCAAACCGCCCGCCTCCCCGCCTCGCAGCTGGCAGTGATTGACAGCCGGACGAGCGAACCGGTGCGCTGCGTTAATGTCCGTCGACGTACGCACACATGACTTGATCCCTGGTCCTCTCCTGTTCGCACCCATCCAGCCTACAAACACACACACACACACACACACACACACACACACACACACACACACACACACACACACACACACACACACACACACACACAGATGCAGACACACACACGCACACACAACCACACACACACACACACACACTCAAGCACATTCTTAGCATCCTCTGTTGTTGCCTCAGGCCCCTCTCCCTCAGCGCACGTCATTAGCAACCTGTGTCAGGAGGCTAGGGCCAGGTCTGGACAGGGAGCAGCAGCTTCCCTGGGGGGGTGCTGCTGGGGGTGGTGGTGGTGGAGGTGGTGGTGGTGGTGGTGGAGGTGGTGGTGGTGGAGAGGGGAAATGGAAGGCTGCATGTGGGCTAAGGAAGTTGGGTCCTGGGTGGGGGGGGGGAGGAGAGTGTGGTGGGGGTGTCATATTGCAAATCGTCAAACAAAGCAATGAGATTAGCTCCAGGAAGAGGACGCTTTAATATCATAGCTCGGATATTGCCCGACTCCAGCGCTACTGTGCCTAACTTAAAAATGTCAAACATGATTTAAAAGGTTATTACACTGCCTGGTAGGGACGAGCAGACACCGTATTGTCCTATTATTCCCCCACACACCAACACTCCCTGCTTTCAGCTGTCGCAATTTTTCCAATAAATGTCTCCATTCTCTATTTGCTTCGGCATCGCACAGATACAATTCATAGTTTATGAAAGTACGGATTGGGGCCAAACGAAATCAAATTGTGTCGTATCCATCATACGAAGAATGAAAAAATCAATAAGGCGCCTGTTACTGCCCACAACAAGATTTTGGAAGGGAGGCAAAACGACGAGAAAAGCGGCGCGACTTTGCTTGCCAATATCCTGAATTGATCCCAACATGGCGGCTGTGAGGTCTCACTGCGACGGCTGTCATTACGGGGCCCATTGTGGGCCCCGTGTCATTTAGCTATGATCTGAACACACAGGGAGCCCCCAGCCATCCCGCCGTCTACTGACGCTGTTGCCAGGGGGACCCCGTTAAATCCAGGGCCTTGTTTTTAATCCTGCAGAGTCCTTTGATAGCAGAAGGAGCCATTAAAAGGCCTTGTATAAGCACATTAGTTCCAGTGGTGATGGGAGAGGAATAGGGGGGAGGGGCAGGGGGGGGGACTATTTGGGAGGACCAAGCCTTGGTTTTAGGATGACCTTGGCACTGGTAACAATAAGACCCCAAATACCTTTCTCTCTTTCTTTTCTCTCTCCTCCACCCCTCCGTGATGAACTGGGGTTTTTGGTGGACATTCTCCATCTTTCTTTTTGTCTGTCTCTCTCTGTATAACTCTCTATTTATGTCTCTCTCTCTCTCTCTCTCTCTCTCTCTCTCTCTCTCTCTCTCTCTCTCTCTCTCTCTCTCTCTCTCTCTCTCTCTCTCGCCCTCTCTCCCTCCCTCATTCTCCCTTCTATCCAATGCAGGATAATTAAGTCCTTGGTGTTCTCCTCCGCTTCTTCAGTCCTATTCAGGGATACTCGCTCCACCGTCCCCAACTCCACCAAAGATCTTCTCCCCCTCTCCCCCTCTTCCTCTCCCTCTCTCCTCGAGCCATCGTCTGCTGCAGGAAGTGAACATGCATATGCAATGAGCTCAGAATTCCCATGCACCTGCTCTTCCCTGCCCCCCCCACCCACCCACCCACCCACCCGTGATTCCAGCTCTTCAGACCCCCCTCGGGGAGAGAGGGTGCAGAGCTCCCCTCCCTCACCGTCGACACGCCCCACCCCTCTAGCACCTCAACCAACCCCCGTCCCCCCCCTCCATAACTCCATAACTCTGCTGAAATGCCAGCGGGGGGCTGCAATCTCTGAGAAAATATAAATCGCAAAGGAGGGGATGAGACGTGGGTGTGAGTGGGGAGAAGGGGGGGGGAAGAGGATTCATGTCGATGCAGGCTGAAACCCCGGGATGAAGAGTCTTCTTTTTGTTTCTTTTTGTTTTTACGTTGAATAAAAAGAGGCTCATTTGCTCATTCAGCCGCCCTATTCAGCCTATTTTTATGTCTTTCTGCAGATGCTTAGCAGAAGCTCTTTTCAATCAGTCTCTCTCTCTCTCTCTCTCTCTCTCTCTCTCTCTCTCTGAGGGCATGGTGGGGTGCCAGCAGCACCTGTGCTACAGTGGCGTGATGAAGTCTTTGTCTTCCATTAGCTTCATTTCCTTAATAGAGAATTACACGGTTACACGCGAGGCGTTCGAGAGCCCCAGAGACAACGGGGTTTGTGGCGGTGATGGAGGGGGTGGTGGTGGCAACGACGAAGACGGGGGGGGGGGGGGGAGGGGGTAGGAAGTGGGTACGTAGACGGGAGGGCCGCTTGTCTCCTTAAGTGGAGCCAGCGGGGCGCAGAGACACGAGACGCGTTCCCGCTCGTTCTTTTTGTCTCTATCAGCAGGTTTGCGGCTGATAGAGGAGTGCTACATGCTCATCCACAAATTTGTTTGCTTGATAAATCATCGCCGCTCTCCTTAGCGACGCAACCGGCGTCGGTGTGAGAAGATACAAAAAAGACGGGGTTTCTGAAGCACCATCCAGCTGCTGGCTAGTGTTCCACGAGGTTCCGCGTGGGAACAAGGAGATGAAGTCACCATGGAGGGAACCGATCCATCTGCCGGGCACTTTTCTATCAACTCCTGGCTGTGTGGCCGCTTTTTATGGTTTTGTTATGGTTGCGTAATGCTCGTGGCGCCCGCGCACCTGCGAAGTTACAACGGAAAGAGTCGCCAGCGGGTGGGGGGGGAACACGGTGGCAGTCGAAAGTGGACGACGAACACGGTGTGCCGAATAAAAGGCAGGGCCGACGGGACGGAGCACTCAGGATGGCAGAGAATGGACGAGGAGAAGAAAGGAGAGGAAGATTGGTGGGGTGAAAAGACTTAGTGGATATCTGGGAAGAACGGGGTCAGGCTCGATAAAGCGGTATCAGCTGGAAGGCGAGTTGGAGGGCTGGGGAGTTCGGATGAAAGAAAGAACGCCGGTGCTCTGAAGCCAGCCAGACAGCCAGATTTCACTACTCTTCTTTCCAATCTTTCTTCTTCGTCCACGTTTATCGGCGGTGCCAGGAACCATTGCCAGCAAGCGAATGGAAACGCCCGCTCAGCTTGCGTCCCAGTAGCACAGCAGTAGAGGTGCGTCTTTGGAGAGAGGGTTTCTGATTGCCGACTGTTCCCCTTCAGGTCCTCTGTGATGGAGTCACAATAAGAGCTTTACTTTTCTTTGCCTTTCAGGGTCTCTCTGCCTGAATGCTGACTTCAACACACCTTGGAGAGTAGTAATACTCCCTTTTGTGTCCCCTTAGTTTCCTTCCATCTCACCAGCCATTGAAAATGTTGATTGTAATGTTTATTGAGGAAGTACAGCAAATCGTCCATTTTATTTGATTGAGATATTGCTGGAGGGATCCTGTACAGTGTGTTCTGTATTGTGTGCAACCTCGCATATAAAAAAAAGAAGAAGACACCCACCCAACATTTCTCGACCCAAAACATGTCTGGGCTCTACCTCATAACAACATCTTCTCCTCCTGCGACGATGGCAGAATATTTGATCTTTGCACCACAACTTCCACCCGGCTTGACATGGCCTGCCCCCAAAACTGACACTCGTTCAGTGGTAACAAGCAGCCTCTGGCACCTTTACCTCCCACACCCCCCCCCCCCCCCCCCCCCTCCACCAGTCTCCCCTAGTTTCGTCCAACCTCCAGCCCAGAGGTTTGTCAGAACGCAGGCTGGAAAATGCTGACACCCAGAGCCTACTGCTGATCCTCATTATAAGCGCATGTGTCTTGGAGCTGTCAGGCAGAAGGCGGGTGGTGGGAGAGGTGGTGGTTGTGTGGGGAGAGGTGCTGGTGGTGGGAGAGGTGCTGGTGGTGAGGGGAGAGATGGTGGTGGTGGTGGTGATGATGGGTGAGGTGCTGGTGGTGCTGGTGGTGGTGGTGGATGGGGCAGAACTGCTTCCTGGAGGGCACTGTTTTCTATATTTCTTTATGTGTGGCAGTCTGAATGTTGTCTACGAGGCCAAGCTGGTGCTAGTCACTAGACTCGGGAACCCTCACCTGCTTGGGCCCTGGCCTAGAAGTCTTGAAAGTCTTGCTTGGAGCTGGAAGCAGTGGTGGATATTGTGTTTGTTAGCTGTTTTTTTGGTAGTGTAGGGCTTGTACGTCAGAATGCATCATTGGCAGTTTCTGTTGGCGGTAATCTGTCAGGACTCAGGAGAGTTGTAGTACTGTAAAATCCTTAGTCAACATAAATATTCTTTAATCTAGGCCAAGAAAGTCATTTTTTTCCATGTCTCGCATGAGAAACACAGTGGCAGTTTCAAACACAACATGCACATACACAAACGTCTTCCTATAATGCGAAGTAATCAACTCAATAAGTGATTAAACAATCACCCGAAAAACATTGCTAACCATCCAGTAATTAACATTCCAATACTGTGCTTTCAAAAAGGTAATATTTGGTCCATTGTCATTACAATTTGACTTTGCAATGTAACCCTATATCTGTGTTGTTGTGATATAGGGATGTGAACGAGGTGATTTAAGGCAGATAATGAATCATTAGATGCATTTTATTACCTGCCTGATATAACCACACTCTTACATATTGCGCTCTCGCTCTATATTCCTCACACATACGCACACACACACACACACACACACACACACACACACACACACACACACACACACACACACACACACACACACACTATCATTTATTTACCCTCATGCCTCCGGTGAATACAAAAATAAAGTATGTCTCAGTCATTTAAGGTGTTCGTCTGAGATGCATTCACACGTTCTTGATCTCTCTCTGAAACACACACACACACACACACACACGGACACGCACACGCACACTCACTCACACAACCGAGCCCAACCCCCACAATCCCGTCCCTGCCACCTGCTAGCTCACACCCATGAAGCCTCTCTACCCTGCAGCTCATCAGGGATTAGGGAAATTGGCTGGAATGAAAGAAATATGTTCTTTGATGGGCCTTTTTTCTTGGTGCACATGGTGGCACCAGACGCAGCTGGAGGGAAAGGAGCCTCCGCCATAAACGAATGAATAAATAACACAACAAAACAAGAAACAAAAAATGTCATTGTTTAAATGCCCTGTTTATCTCGGTTCCCAAACCCTGTTTTTTCCTTCCTTCTTTTCTTCTCACATGAGTAATATCAATGTATTTGTGTACATTGTTCAGGAAAATGTATTCCGATGTTATTAGCTGTTGCTAGTCGTTGGTCGGTTAAGCTAACCAAGCTGTGCTTAGCCATGCTAAGTGCCACGATGCGGTCGTCCATTAGCAACGTATTCCTTACCCTGATCTAAGCTTTGCTTCACGGCCATTACACTTTTCCTTCTGTTAACGGCTTTCTTTTTGCCTCGTCGCCACGTAGTAACACAAGCTTCTGACTCCCCTGCCCTGCTGGATGCTAGACACTGGCTAAGTGATAGCTGGACGCTAGCCGTCCGGTTCGTGGAGGGGGTAGGCAGCGTCCTGCTGTGACACTTTAGGGTGTGGCTTGGAGGGGGTAGGAGGCATGATGAGCTGGCAGCGGTCTGTAATTGTGCCCAGAATGGCTCTGCGCGAGAAGGTCTTGAATCGCCTCATTCCTGCTAGATTGTCCGTGAAAGCCTTACATCCTTTCGAGATAATTGAGGGTTTTTGCTTTAGCACCACAGCAGCGCATCGTATAACCAGAGCCTTCCGGCTTATTACCTCATTATGTGCCAAAAATGGCCGCCGTTGAGCCCCTAAATATCCACTCCACTGGCATTGGACTTTTTTTTATTAGATAATCAACTGTACTTTGTTATTTTATGACTCGAGAGGAATACATTGTCTACTTGCGGTCTTTGCCAATACACGTTATTTTAAACAGTTAATGTGGAAAAAGCATTGGGGCACATCCAATACCTCTCTCTCCCCTCCTCCTCCCTGCTCCCTGTCTCAGCCAGTGTTAACATGCATACATCTGTCAGCAGGTTATATGTATTGACTACCTGTGTGGTATTGTATATCGCTATAACCTACTATGGGCGCATGGGCCTATACCTACTTCCTATGACCTTTTCAAAAGCCCCAGGCATTCCAGTTCATGTTATTACAAATAATACGCTTGGCTATCGTTGCGAGAGCTGATGTAGCATTTAGCACTCTGGCTGCGTCAGTCATCACCAAATGTTTGGCTCACTGATTTTGATAATTTTTTAAAAGACTGGGTGGCATTGTGTGGCTTTCGTTCAAATCCATATTTGGTCCCCTGTATGGCTGGTGGCTCACAGTGTATGAGGTTTGTCTGCGCACCCTGATCTTTGAAAAACAAACATGCACCCTTTTTTTTGTTGGAACACCGTTTGATTCGAAAGTCTTTTAGCAGTCTTCAAATTTCTCTCTCTTGTTTATGTCTCTCCCTCCCCTTGTGTAGTTCAGTTTTCATCAGCTGGCGTGCGCGCATAGCTTAGAGAATGTAAAAACATTCTGAGGTTTTATCAGCAATCAGAGATTCATTTTCTCGCATGAAGCCACTGTGCTCCAAGTTTCTTTTTTTTCAATTTCTGTGATATTTTATTTTTTCAAAATGTGCCCTCTTCTTCTCTTCTCACCTGTCACTCTCTTGCTCTCTCTTTGCCTTCATCCCCACGAGCACTGAGGCTCTGATAACGAACAGATGGGCTCTCCCCTCCTTATTTTCCTGTGTGATCCCAGAATGCACTCCTGAACATTTAAATAGTAAGAAAGGAGATGGTTTAACCCCCGCCTCCACAAGTGAAATGAGGGGTAGAAAGGCAGGATTAGAACTGGACCGGGCCTCCGACCAATAGACCCATGGACCCAGAGACCGGTCGGTAGCAAGAACCACAGGGCCCAGACCAAGCCACTCCCCTGCGGTCTCCCCAGCCTTGTATCCTCCTGGCAGGCTTGGACGGCACCAAAATAACAGTGAGGCCAAGGAAAGCCATTATGCAGCGCTCATACCGAGTTATTACGACTGTGTCCAAAATAAATCTGCATCACCACAGCTCATTGATTTATGACAGACCAACCAGGAAGGCAATCAGGAACAAAGAACGGTTGCACAACGAATGAGAATGTCTTGGCGGACGGTGTTGTTTTTGGGATCAAACGGGGATCTATTTACAGTATGTTAACCAAAGAGAGAGTGCTACTGCTCTGCCCTGAAGTCAAATTAGCATCCAGGAGGTATTAGCGTAAAAGCAGAGGTTCTCTTTTTTGTGTTGTTTATTATTTTTTACTTACTCTGGCATTATTTGGCATTATTTGTCAAGACATTATATAGGGATAGGTTTATGAGTATATATAACAATCTTAGTGTTAGAAAGTACTGGTTATACAAAGCGTGGCAAATCAGGTTAAATGCCTGCCCAAGCAAATGTGGTAGGCTATTAAAAAACTAAAAAGTGTGCGGAAGGCTTTTTGAAATCATTCCAGTATCGTGCTGAGGATGTAGATTGCAGGCTTGTCTCCTCTTAAGGTCTCTGCGTGGGTGGGAGAGGGAACGCAGAGTGTTTGACGCACAGGGGAGGCAATGGAGACATCTCAGATACAAACGTCATCAGATACAGGATGACGTTTGACATCCGCACTGCCAAGGAGAGCTCCAAGGGATGGGGAACACACACACACACACACACACACACATACACACACACACACACACACACACACACACACACACACACACACACACACACACACACACACACACACACAAAGAGTCATTTACAGCCGCTTTAAATCCTGAGGCTCCCCGTGGTGTTCTTAATGGATGACTCATATCTTCTTGGTCCCACAGGAAAGTTACACTGTGTGCATTCCCATTGAGAGGCTAATCTCTAGCTTAAGGTCCAGAAATCTCTCCTGCACTCTCTTTCTCTCTCTCACTCACTCTCCCCCCGCCTCTCTTTCTCTCTCTCTCTCTCTCTCTCTCTCTCTCTCTCTCTCTCTCTCTCTCTCTCTCTCCAAAACACAACAAGCGACCCTTAAAACCTCAGGCAACGGTTCCTATCTCAGGCAATTACCCAGCCTCAGCCCCGGGGCATCCATACTGCCTTCTCACAACCACCACTCTGAGGGGGGTGGGGGTAGGGGGGCAGGAGGGCAAGCGTTCTGCAATTGATTGGACATCCTTACTTAGGAAGGCCATTGCTGCTATAAGCACTTAGCGTGTTGACCTGTGGAAGAGCGGGTCGCTTGTCCTTCTGGCGTCTGTAAGACACACATCTACTGCAGCGACGGCAACACATCTCATTCAGTGTGCAGAGGGAGGGAGAGAGAGGGGAGAGTAGCATAGAGAGGGAGGGAGATGCGGATCAAGAAAGAGCGATGGAAAGTAACATGAAAGAGGGAGGAAGATGAATGAATAGAAGGTGAATGAGGGAACGACATAGAAAAAGGGAGTGAGAGAAAAATGGCGAGGAGGAATGAGAGAGAAAGAAATGCATGACATAGAGTAAAAGCAGGCTTTCTCTGGTTTGTGTGTGTGTGTGTGTGTGTGTGTGTGTGTGTGGGGGGGGTGATGCCCACCTCGGGATAGGGGTGTAGCAGGGTGGGGAGGGATGTGCACAGGCTAATGAAGCAGATGAATTATGAATGTGGGAGTAGGGAGCTTGCGCCCTGGGGTGGGACTTTACACGGCTGGGTGGAGCCCGGGTGGGCTGCCCGCTCCGTCTGATTGGGACAAAACGTACCCTGGTGCACCTTTGATCAAGCACCGATTACACTCCCGGTGTTGTTCTGCTTCTGGGTGCATTGGTGTTTCTCTTTGTGCAGACGTGTTCTTTATCTCGTATTGATCGGTTCAAGAGTTTGGTCTGAGGTAGTTTCCTTGAGTTTGGTAATTTTGCTTTCACTTTCCGAAAGAATATTATCCTCATCCATTCTGGCGGAGTTATGCCTGAAACCAACACAATCCGAGCCAACAGTTGCAAAACGGACATTGCTCAACTCCGCTTAATAACCCCTCTGGCCTGCCATCACAGGCCGGGTTAGACGTAGTTGGATAAACAAATCCCTGTGGAGCAGTCTTTGCTCAAGTAGTTTATGTTTTAAAGCCATCTGTTGTTGACATAGGCGCCTTAAGAGGCAGTCGAGGGACTAATTCACCGCCTGTCGAGTTAGAAACATCTCGCTCACCACTTCCCCGTCTCTGATCAGCTGTGCTTACGGAATTGAGATTTTCTCCAAAAAAGAAGTGTAGGTGAGGACGTGTTGCGTCTGTTTTAGTGGAGGGAGAGGGGCAGGATGATGCAGGTGCTACGCTGTGATTCCTCTGAGTAGTCTTAAGTGATTGCCGTTTGCATTTAGCCTTGTTGTTAGTGCGTTAGCGTCGTTCAATATGCGTGGGCGCGTGGAATGATGTCATGATCGGAATGGGATGAGTTTGTTTAATTCACCTGCTATAAAAACTAGCTAATGGCATTATTTATATTAAATGTGGAGACAACACCGCAGTATTTGTGGGTTCAGTTTCCCTTTTTTGGTCTGTTTTTGTGTGTGTGTCTGTGTGTGTGTTTTTGTGAGGGGCCCTATATCCTTTGTCACGGCCAACGGAGCACTCACACATTGCCCTTCACACACACACACACACACACACACACACACACACACACACACACACACACACACACACACACACACACACACACACACACACACACACACACACACACACACACACACACACACACCCACACCTACCTGCCTCACCTACCTCGCTCCCCCTCCCTTTAGCCTGTAAGTGGATGTCAGTCCACGGGAATTTAAATTGTTTTTCTTGGCCCCAGACAAAGCCATGATAATGGATAATGCTGGCGATCTGCCGGGCAAATAGAACGAAGAGAGGCCGAATGCGGTCAAGGTTGGGAGAGTGAATTTACTGGGGTCAGAGATCAGGGGATTAGCAGCTGTCAGAGGTGGACGCCCCGGGTTAGAGGGAAGATACAAGGTGATTGGGAGAGGGGGGGAGCCGAGTGCAGGAAGGAGAGGAGGAATGTGAGTGAGTGAGTTAGGTGCTCCAAGGCCAGTGCTGTGTTGAGGTTTATCCCTGTGTTTGGTTTCAATTCGGAGGCAAGTGTTCATATGCAGTCCTATGAACTGAAGGCGGACCTAAATGTGTTGTTTGTTGTTATTTGTGAATAACCACTTGTCTTTCCTTCTCTCCATGTCTTCCCGGGCCTCCTCCTACCCATCCTCCTCATCTTCAATCGAATCACCAATAGGTAAGTGACATCCTCAAATATACTCAATAGTTCAAACATAGGACCTCAAGGATTATTCAAATATACATTATTACAATATAGGAGAGATCAACAGATTAATAGAGATAGTCATCGCATCCTTTGTTGCCGATAACAAACACACAAACTACAAAAATGGCCTATATGTTTTGTTTCCATGGTTACGTAGTAGTTCAGTCCCTTGTACCACACAACCAAGTGCAACTTTGCAGCTGGAGCACACACTCAACCACACAAGGTCACACACTCCCCCTTCCTGATCGATGGGAGACGTATGCCTAGAGAGCCCGGGTTTGAATCTCCCCCTCCATTAACACACGGCCATCCCGGTGAAGAGGTAACTCCCAGATAGAGACACAGAGACCGTGACGCTGTGTAAATGGGGTTTTAAGGAAGAGCAAGCATCGGGCTTAAAGCTAATGCCTTTAACAGGATATCTGACATGTGTCTCCCCCACTGCACCGCGCCCCCACCCCCAAACGCACACTCCAAGGCAGGGATCTTAGCCAATCCTTGAGGGCTGAGTGCTCCGTGTTTACGGAGGTCTTGAGTATGTGTTTAAGCCCAGCTGGGATTGGAGAATGAGAGGAAAGGCGGTTGCGAGGAGCGGAAAGCTGAAGAGAAAATAAAGGCCTTGAAGAGAAAATGGAGGCTTAATAGGCTTAAATTAAAACAGCACAGTGAGGACAGCTGAAGGAGCGGATGTGGGTTGAGGTGGCCGCTGATACTGTGTGGGGCCGGTAATGTGTGTGTGCAAGTGTGTGTTTAATAGAGTTTGAGGGAGCGCCTGTGTGAGTGTGTGTCTTTAAGAGTCTGGGTATGAAAGTGTGTGTGTCTGTAAGAGTGTCGATGAGCGTGTGTGTCTGTAAGAGCGTGTGTATGAGTGTGTGTGTGTGTCAGTAAGAGTGTGTGTATGAGAGTGTGTGTATGAGTGTGTGTGTGTGTCAGTAAGAGTGTGTGTATGAGAGTGTGTGTATGTCTGCAGCTCCTGTTCGGCCATCTTGAACTTGAGTGTCTGGCACCAGATGGGGTCATGGTGTAAAGGGACCCTGGCTCCTCCTAGACTCCCACCAGGGTGAGGAGTAGGTATGGAGGTGTGTGAACCCAGCACACTCCTGTCTGCACCTGGCCCGGTCCGTCCATATTCATGTTCCCCTGGAGGACGAGAGCAGGGTCACCAAGAGTTCCATTAAAACGCACACACACACACACACACACACACACACACACGCACACACATAAAGGATGTACTTTGCTCTACTTTTTACTGCTGTATTTGGTCTTTATTCCTGCTGTCATTCCAACAGCTGGCTTCTCTTGTCCCACATGTTTATTTGGAGTTCAGACACACACTGGGCCGGCCTCAGTGCCATTAACATGCTTTTTTGTGTTTGCGGTGGTGGCTGTGTACTTGTGTGCTTGTGTGTTTGTTTGGCCCTCCGTCCCCTCACGGTGTGTGTGTGTGTGTGCGGTGTGTGTGTGTGTGTGTGTCTGTGTGTGCACATTGATTTCATTTCCCGTGGAGAAGCGAAGGTCCTCTTTTCCTTCTTATCAGCATGTTCAACATCAGACTCCTCTCGGCCGGCCCTCTCTCCGCCCCTGTTTCCCACCAACCGACAGCATTCCTGCTGTCCCGCCACTATCTGCTCGGGGTCGTTGCCGGGGGTAACGAGGAGGCAGATGATACAGGCAGACTCCCGTCTCGATGGGCCCGGTGAAGAGTGTCTTTGTTCTGTGCTCTGGCCTACAGTACTGTGTCTGAGAGACAAGGGAGTTTGGGATAGACGGAGAGAAGCACAGAGTCGGAGAGATACAGAGAGACAGACTGATAAACACACCGACAGAAGGACAGACATTCGGACAGTGTGCTACAGTATAATCACTCTAGCACAACCCCAGCCGCAGGAACATCAAAGTCGTGTCCATATGGAGATGCCTGCGTGGCCGTCGTTATCCAAGTGCTTTACAGCACCTCATCATATACTGTTATGACCGTGTCCACGACAACGGCTTCATCTGGAAGTGGTCGGACGCGGCACCACTGCTAACATGCTTGACTCCGTGTGTCCATTTATAGACGGTCGGCCGTAGACTGGTATTATTAGACCCGCTTTGCCGTCGCGCCCTTGTTGCGTATCTTGCCACTCATCTTCATTAGCACTCCGATGACAGTTGATGAGCAAGAGGGACGTCTTGTTCTGTTGGAGGAGTACTCAGGCATGGGGGTGGGGGGTTTGTATGTCACCCTCTTTTCAAAGCATCCATGATGCGGTTGAGCCCTTGGAATTGAAGGTAAACTCAAAATACCAGTTTCAGTAAATGACAGGAGTAGAGACACAGGGCCCAGGTGGCCCTTTTCCTCCACGCAGTGGAGAGAGAGCGAGAGAGACCGACAGTCGGGAAATGAAAGGGGGATGCTGAGGGCCTCTTTGTGCTCCACTGTCCTCCCGCTCTCCCTCTCTCACTCTCTCGCTCTCTGTTTTTACCTTCTACTCGGCTGCCCCTGGAGTTGCCATTTCGGTAGAAAGCTGGCAGCTTGGATGCACTAGCTTGTCATTACTGCCAGCCCACTTCAGTTTCCTTTTACCCCCCCCTTTTCCTTTTTTTCCTTCCTTCAGCGTGAAACCTTATTTTTTGGGCTTTAAATCCCCCACCCCCTGTGGAAACCTCACCTGGGGTCCCTGTAGCTCTGGAGTCTTCTCTACTCCCCGCTACGGTTGAGTGACAAACAGACCGGACGGTTTAAGAGTAAGCCAGAGAGAGAGAGAGAGAGACAGCTGTATCCGCTATGGTTCCTCTCTAACCCAATCCAGGACCAGAGAACCGAGGTCCCGGCCCGGAGTGAGGGACCTGTCGGGGATAAGTCTTGCATGGTTCCCAGTCGGCTACACCCTCTCGCTTTCTTTTCCTGGGAAGCCAAAGGCTTAGCGGTAGAGGTGGGGGCAAGCTGCAACACTGAATGACAGGAAGGATGCATTCCTCACATTGTTGGCCCCCAGTCAGTCAGAGGTAATTGTTTACTTGAATATTCCGGTGTGTGACAGATGGCCTCGAGGGTAAACGCTCAGAAGACAAGCGGGCGATGAGCAACACTTCTGATTGAGATTGAGTAATGAATGGCGCTGTAAATCCCCCGTACTTTTACGACTTGGCCCGGATCCTGAGTGCCGGCTGCAGAACAAACACAGAATCTAGATACGGACACACCGGGAATACTGACACCCACACGCACACACACCCTCGTAAACAAACATAACGCATAAACACACAGGCTGAACCACACGCACGCACTATTACCCGGCCATTACGTTCCTGCTTACGACCACGCCGGCCGAGGATAGGG
>NC_082397.1:8349303-8371803 GCF_031168955.1 Gadus macrocephalus
CCTGCGGCAGGAGGGCGAGGTTGGAGAGCCCCTGGCTGGAGTGGTGTGGAGTAGCAGCCATTACCATTGAAGGAGCCTTGTCACTTGAAATCCCCGTGTGTCAAGTCATTTTATACGACTCTCCTCTTCCTTCTCCATTCACCTCCTTCTGTGGATCAGGTGTATGATGGCCATTTCGAGAGTGTGTGTGTGTGTGTGTACAGAATTGAAAGTTTAACCACTTCAACTGCTCGGACATGAATGAGGGAATAGTAATGAGCAGGGGGTCAGGGGTGCGATGGCAAACAGGAGATTGGACCTGTGTGGCGGCGTGGCTCTGGAAGATGGATTGATCGCGGCACAGCGGCCACCTCCATTTGCATTTAGCCCATGTAATTGCCTGCATTAATAGCACGCGCGTTTACCATGTGTCGCCAGCCGTGAACTGATTATGGTAATCATCACGTGACATCTGAGAAAAGGGAGAAAAGAAAGAAATTAAAAAATCCTTTCAAGCTAAATGTTTGTGTTTATATCGTATTTTTAATGGACGCTACGGAACCTGAGACCAAAGCTTCTGCTCCACCGTGTGGGAGAGCATGGATCACCACTTCCTCCTCTTCCAATCGTCGTATTAATGGCTGTGGCAACGCAGGGTCATATTGATGTGAAACACACAATAATTACCTGTAGTGATCACTCCCCCCTGCACCTAATGTTAACTACTGGGGCTGCCCCACAGCTGCAGAACAGGGGGGGGTCAGAGTTGCATCTGTGGCATGACTATGTCTCAAACTGACCTCTTTACCTCTTGTTTGCATATATATTCCCTTCCTCTCTCTCTCTCTCTCTCTCTCTCTCTCTCTCTCTCTCTCTCCCTCTCTCTCTCTCTCTCTCTCTCTCCCCCTGCCTGCCTGCCTATCTCGTCCACGCCTGTTGATTCATGGGGGAGGACAAGAGATTGATTGCCTCAAGCCCCTCGATCCAGGCCTGTAATGACAACAAGATTAACTCGAGTCTTCTCCCATCCTTCCTGTTTCATCAAGCAGTCCAACGCCAAACAAAGTGCAGATCAGGGCGGGTTCAGAACGGGCCTTTTAGAGACATGTGTGTTCTTCCAGGAGTGGGGACCAAGGGGGATTGGCCCCTCTGTTGAGAGGCACGCGGTACCCCGTAGCGCTCTGTGCGGCGGTCCCATGTGTGTGGGTCGGGTTATCTCTGTTCATCTGAAAACCTCTTGCAGTCCTCCACGCTGTATTGCACAAACACACATTCCAGTATGTTTTCTATTACTGCAGAGCTTCTTCTGTGGTTTTCACTCCATTCATTACTTGAGTCAAAAACATATGGAGGAGATAGACTCCCTCGTCCCTTTCTCTGGGTTTGTCCCCCTCTCTCTCTCTCTTTCTCTCCCGCTATCCCTTGCTCTGCCCCCCTGCCCTTCCCTCTCCACCTCTTGTCTTGATGGCACTTTAGTTTTTGACGGTTGCTGAGTGTGGTCATCTCCACAGCAGCACAGGAGTCAATAAAAAGCCAATGAGAAAGTCACTCTAAATGACGTTCGTTCTTCAATAATGCTAAATGCAAATGCAAATTGATTAGTGAACTCAATACCCATCAAATAATTGTCTCAAATCAATGCACACACACACACACACACACACACACACACACACACACACACACACACACACACACACACACACACACACACACAGACAAGGTACACACATGCACACTCCCATCACGTCTTCCGCCTCCTCATGCACACCGAACGAGCCCCATCTTCCAACCCAGTCAAATGTTGACAGCACCTTCAAGGCCTCATGGATGCATGAGGAAACGCTGCTCCTGACAGCCACAGAGAGGAGGCTGGGTAGGGGGTTGGTGGGAGGGGCAGAGGCGGTTTGCTGCCTGAACGCAGGTATCTGCCACTGCCACCACTTTCTCTCTTTCTGTCTCTCCATGTGTCTCTCTCTCTCTCTCTCTCTCTCTCTCTCTCTCTCTCTCTCTCTCTCTCTCTCTCTCTCTCTCTCTCTCTCTCTCTCTCTCTCTCTCTCTCTCTCTCTCTCTCTCTCTCTCTCTCTCTATCTCAACCTCTCTTTGTCTGTATCTCTCTCTCTCTTTCCCTCCATTTCTTTTTCGATGTGTCCTCTGGGAAGATGGAGGTGTTTGAAGATGTGGATGACACCCGTGTGGTGACACCGCCTGCCAGCACGTCGTTCTGCCGCTCCCAGGCGTTTGAAGCAGAGAGAGTGAGACAAAAAAAGCTATCTCTCTAGACTCTACAAGCCACTAAGGTTGTGCCGGGAAACAGCCCATAATACAGGATTTAATTGGGTGACACATGGGCTCCGGCCATCCTAACTGGCCCCACTGAATGGCGATGGCTGCTAGCACGTATTCCCTAACGATATGGGATTCTAATGACGGGGTAAGGCCGTGATTGTAATGTGGCTGGGGCTTTGACGCACCGAATTGAGTTGTTTACCATTTTGAATTGGTTTCTGCCAGTGGAGCCGCAGAGTTGTGTTCATTTAGTTTGACTTGACCTCCGGTGGGGAGCGCATTAACCCTGCGTACACACGGCTGTGGTGGCTTTCTGCATCCCTAAACAGTCTGGCTTGCTCGCGCAGCTGCCTGCAGAACTATGTGTAGCCAGTAGGGGGCAACCCTATCGGTGTGTGTGTGTGTGTGTGTGTGTGTGTGTGTGTGTGTGTGTGTGTGTGTGTGTGTGTGTGTGTGTGTGTGTGTGTGTGTGTGTGTGTGTGTGAGTGATTGGAGGCTGATCTGAAACTGATAATAAACCCCCATGGACTAATAAGGTTTTGCAGCAAGCGCAGGGACTCAATGCTGTTCCATTACCTGGGGACATCATGTCTGGCTCGGTCTGCATTCAGACCGTTGACGTGAGGTGTGTGTAGGATCTACACTGCATTCGTGGGCATGTTTGCATTGTGTGTTTGCATTTAAATTCATATATGTTGGTGGATGAATGTGTGCACATGCGGAGGATGGTGATTGTGCTCATGTTGCTGTGTGTGTGTGTGTGTGTGTGTGTGCCCGTGTGTGCCTGAGTACCGGGGGATTCGGCTAAATGTCCCCACTAGTACTGAGGTCCTCATAATAGCTCCCCGACGGCCGGCCTTGTCGTGAGGGGCACTGCTCCAAATGTCAATGCCTCAGAATGACCTTTCAGGGACCTGGAAGGAATCAAAGAAAGAATTTGTACCGTCTACCTTAAATGGCAAACAACACTCCACCTTTGATCCGATAACTGATGGCTAAGGCCATGTCAGCGGTTGTTATTATCGCCGTGATTTATTATTCGATTACTTTTATCAATCCCCTTTATTTGCTCATTGTTAGTCAGGTTTTTCGTTTTTGTGGCGGTCGCAGTAACTGCGGTTATCTCATGCTAAGCATGCCGTGCCGTCGGTATCTGAGTGCATTAAAAGGCCCTCGTGTCTACGACCACAGTGTGTGGACCAGTCATTATCCATTATGGGAGCGCTGGCTGTAATGGGCGCTGTGGCCGGGATGCAGTTGTGGTAAACTCTTCACTTTATCTTGTCCTCCGCGCCGACCACACGACACATGTAAAGCCAATCAACGTCACGAATACATCACTGAAACGATACACGCAGAGCTGATCACAGCCAAACACACACACACACACGTCTCTCCCCGCTATCTCCCTGACCCAGGGCTTGTGTGTGTGTCCCAGCTCATTGAATTATTAGCTAATTGTTATCAGAGCGGGTATTGATCGGGTGTGGCGCGGCGGTCGGTGGCGGTTCTATGTGTGGAGGGGTCTCGCTAACCAGATTGCAGCGCGGGGCTGATATGAAGTGACTGAGGAGAGATAAACAGGCCCCCTGCATGGGAGGATGAAATAGAGATTTCCACATGCACGTGCGCTCCTCACACACACACTCACACACACACACATGAAGACTCATACATACACACGCACATGCACACACATAAAAGCACATGCATGCACACAGGCACACACATGCATACACATACAGAGACACACACATGCACCCCAACATGCACACACACACACACACACACACAAACACATGCGCTCCCATACAAACACATGCACTCCCACACGTACACACACACACACACACACATACATCCGTACTCACACATACACTGACGCACAAACAAACACACAAATCCACTCCCACACAAACACACACACACATCCACACACATGCACTCCCAGACAAACACACACACACACATACACACACTTGCACCCACACACACCGGTGCCGTCTCTCCGCTGCAGACTCCCGTGCCCTGGAGAGGCTCTGGGCTCTGGGATCCGTGTGCCGCTGGACCGTGTGCTGCCTCCTCTTCCTCGTCCTTGCCCCAGCTATGTAGGTCACGGGTGCCCTGCAACCATATCTCATGCACCCCAGATACAGAGTGCAGTCGATACCGCTGACGGAAGTCCAACTAGCCCTGGATTACAAGTTGCCTCATTAACTTTGTTCCTATGCCGAGACGGTTCACCTCACCGAGGAGGGAACATGTCCCCTGCCTCATGCAGGGACGGGCACATATAGGGGATACATTTGGGGTACGATTCAGTGTATGGTCCAGTGGAGCGCTGCAGTTTTCTCTGGGGTAGGGTGGATGGATTATGGTGCTGGTGTGTTGTGTGGTTCTGAGTCTGGACCCCAAAACGTCTGCAGTCGTGGTGTAGAAACGAGTGTAACAACGAGGTATCAGCTAACCCCTACCTGCTCCTTAATGACACAAATCCCCTGGAATCCCTGTGAGTCATTTGATAAAGGCTGCAGGTCGAGATGGTAGTAAACAGTAATGGCTCCCAGTGTGGACGAGAGACGAGAGACACAGCCATTGTGAGGAATAAAAAAAGGAGCAGTAGAAGGGAGAGACAGCGTGGAGGCGAGAGGAGGAGGCAGGGGTGAGGGTGAGGATGAGGAGGGAGAGGGGGGAGGTAGACATAGCGCACTGATCCTGCACACAGCAGCCAGCAGTGTGTTTCAGATTGTTTCCCATTTGCATGATAATATGAACACAGTGTACGGCTGTGTGTTCAACACTCGACACGTAAACACACACACACACACGCACACACACACACACACACACACACACACACACACACACACACACACACACACACACACACACACACACACACACACACAAGGCACACACAAAATGTAAAAACATACCCACACACACGCAAAACACACACACACAAAAAAAGTACACAAAACATTCCCACAAAAATCACTAACACAAAGATAAACACACGCACACACACACTATGCAAACACATACAGACCACTGATCAGCACACCAGCATGCTAACACATTTTCAGCTCCAATGCAAACAACACCAATACACATACAGGCTCACAGAGACAACAAAACAAACAAGCACACACACACACACACACACACACAGCACGGCTCCCTGAGGGGTTTCTACATATGGATCCAGAGGACCTGATTAGAAGGCTGGGGTGTCCAGGGGCTTGAGTCCCTGTCCTGTCAGGAGATGGCGCTCATTAAAGCAGACAGCGTTACATCATGTTTGCGTGCAGGTCGGTTTTCCGCTGTGCCTGCCCTGCCAGCCAGCGCATTACCGCAGAGGAACCAACGCGATTACCCGTGCTTTGATTCGATGAACATGAAATTGCAATCGGGGAACGGGCGGCCGTGTTTTTCCGGTGGATTCCATGGGCGTCGCGGAGCCCTCCCCTTTCATGGAGGACTGATGGCAGGAGTAACTGTGACGGCCGTCAAACGCTTTAGTCACGACAACGTGAGAAAACGAAACGCTAAACAACGTGAAGTCACATGCAGTTGTCCTGACGACTATCTCCTTCAACCTTATGGAGGGAGAGATCTGCTTGACAACAGCAAGCGCGTGTGCGTGTGTGTGTGTGCGTGTGTGTGTGTGCGTGTGTGCGTGTGCGTGTGTGTGTGCGTGTGCGTGCGTGCGTGCATGCGTGCGTGCGTGAGGGAGAACTACTTCTACAGACCTGAGCAGGAGAGCGAGAGAGTGAAGTAATCAGTTTATTATTACTGATGCTGTCTCTGCAATCCTCGGGCTGATGCTGTTCCATCCATTTCTGTTAAAGTGCACCTTTGAGCCCTCATTGAGTAGGTTGCGTGTTTATCTTTGTGTATATGTAAGTGAGTGTCTATATGTGTGCGTGTGTTTGTGAGTGTCTGTATTTGTGCTTGTGTCTGCGTCTGTCTGTGTGTGTGTGTGTGTGTGTGTGTGTGTGTGTGTGTGTGTGTGTGTGTGTGTGCGCGTCTGCATATGTGTATGTGTCTGTTTGTGTGTCTGTGTGTACTCTTGTGTGCCTGTATGTGTGTTCTTGAGTATGTGATACATGAGGGCAGAGTGTTTGGTACTTAGATCTACCTAATGTAGCAGTGATTTGCTGAGCAGGCACTAGCAAATGCTTCAATTTATTCCCGAGCATTTAGGTGTTTTGTGCAGCATTCAAACACGCTCCGACACACATACATACCGTGTATTGCTCCCCCGTAAAAAGGATGTGGGGGGGGGCATTTTACTAGGTAGCATTTTATTTTTATACATGCATAATACTAAACATCCATTCCAGGGCTGGGCATGTCTCCATCTCGACGTTATATAATATGCACGCAAACGCTCTCAGAAGAATGAAAGGAGGAGAGAGAGAGGTCGGGAGAAAGACACGGGCCCACCCAGAGGCTGTAAAGGTCGTCTCTGCATCCAGTTTAATTCTTTTCCCTCTCCCGCGACGGCTCAGATCTATAAAGTGATCAATAAATCTTTTTTTAATGCCCCAGCATATCGGCTGCCTGGGATTCAACACCCCTGCCTCCTCTCCTCCTCTCCTCCTCTCCTTCTTCTCCTCCTCTTCTACTCCTCTTCTCCTTTCCTCATCCTTCTCCTCCTCTCCTCTTCCTCTGCTTCTTCCTTCCCTCCTTGTCCCCGTGCCACTGCTCAGCCACCATTCAGAACGGCATAGCCTACCCTGACCCTCCATTCCCTCACACCAGCACACCATGACCCTCCATTCCCTCACACCAACATACCCTGACCCTCCATTCCCTCACACCAACATACCCTGACCCTCCATACCCTCACACCAACATACCCTGACCCTCCATACCCTCACACCAACATACCCTGACCCTCCATACCCTCACACCAACATACCCTGACCCTCCATACCACCCACACCAGCACACCATGACCCTCCATTCCCTCACACCAACATACCCTGACCCTCCATTCCCTCACACCAGCACACCATGACCCTCCATTCCCTCACACCAGCACACCCTGACCCTCCATACCCTCACACCAACATACCCTGACCCTCCATACCCTCACACCAACATACCCTGACCCTCCATACCCTCACACCAACATACCCTGACCCTCCATACCCTCACACCAGCACACCATGACCCTCCATTCCCTCACACCAGCACACCCTGACCCTCCATACCCTCACACCAGCACACCATGACCCTCCATTCAACCCACACCACCATACCCCGAGACACGATTCCTTCCACAGGTCAGACAAACCTCATAGTCCTCCCTGCAACCTATCACCGCGTTGCCAAAGACTGTTTAGTGGCTTTAAGTGTAGTGGCTTTTAACACCTAATCATAATGCCACACACAAACCTGTCTAAAGCATCCGCCACATGTAGTAAAACACACATGAATGTGTTTTAGTGACATCAAAAGTGGGAGTGTCCACCTCGATGTATAATGGATAGATAAGCAACATTGGCTACAGTTCACTGGGTAGGCTGGTCGACTGATCCGTATTGCATCTAGGTAGGACACGCCCACTTTTGATGGCACTAAAACACAGGAAAAGGCAGATTTTCAGACAGCTTGTAATGGCTAATCACACTCACACCTGGTGCCATGATATCAACCCTTCAAAGCTGGGTCACAGCACTGACCCCCCCCTCCCCACACACACACACACACACACACACACACACACACACACACACACACACACACACACACACGTGCACACACACACACACGTCTTCTGTGGTTATCCCTTTGTCTTCCGTCCATCCGTCCTTCTGTCCATCCATCCTTCCATCCGTCCGTCCGTCCGTTCGTCCTTCCATCCGTCCGTCCATCCTTCCGTCCGTCCGTCCATCCTTCCGTCCGTCCATCCGTCCATCCATCCCCACCCTCCGTCGTCACGCCGACCGGCCCGCGCTGTGCGGCGCGAGGTGCGGCTACACACGCAGCTCATCAACCCCCGGCAGATAAAAGCTGCTCATCTCCAGCCGAGAGCTTAATTAAAACGGGGGGCCTCGCCGCAGACTGACACCTTTTACACGCTGCAAACGGCTGCCTGCCCGCCGTTACTGCCAATCCAATTATTCCCCCCCCACCCCCCCCATCCCATCCCAACCCATAAAGCAAGCCGAGGAGCAGCCCCTTCAAATAGGCTGGTGTTGAGGGAGGGGGGAGGGTTGGGGGCGGGGGGGGGGAAGCTATTAAAGATTATACAAAGATTTGGTGGAGACTCGACTTCCCAGAACAAGGACTGGGGAGATGGGGAGATGGGGGTGGGAGGGGGGCTGCTTCAATGCAAGACGGCCAAATAAGCTGGTGAGAGTGTACAAATTTGAATTTATTTATTAGTGTCTTCCATTTTTTGTAGCTCACAGGGTATGTGTGAGTGTGTGCTTGTGTGTGTGTGTGTGTGTGTGTGTGTGTGTGTGAGCAATGTGCTTTTTTGTTGACTTGTGGGGAGCTTGTCTTTGTGTGCATAAATACACCTGTGTGTGTGTGTCCTTGTGTGTGTGTGTGTATGCGTGTGTGTGCGCGCGCACGTGTGTGTCGGTCTCTCAGGGATGGCAATATGCTCTCAGGCTGGCCACAGTTCAGCTGCAGCATCCTGGGGATTATCTTCCCCAGCGGAAGGTCACATCCTCAATGTCATTAGGGCCGGGCGCGAACACACACACGCCACCACCGCACGAAACACGAGAGCTGCTAGCTCTGTAGCTAGGCTAGGAATAGTGCAGTCAGAGACAGTTGGGCCGCGCTTTAATACCGAATGTTATATGTTAACATATTTAAAACAGTGATACAAAAGAAATGTGTTCAGAATGGGAAGTGCACTGAACATATAACGTATTCAGTTAAATAACCTCATGTTTACACCAAGAGGAAACTAAAGTCGTTTTACTAGAGCATTTTCCACAATGCTTTTTAACTGATTAGCTTTCAGTCCACAGAACTATGGGGTCGAGTGCCGCATCAGTAACCAGTACTTTGTTGGGAGTCCTGGAGGATCCCAGACTTTACGAGGGCCCGGCCTATTTAAGCCCACTTCCAAAGCAGAGGCCGCTGCTAATTCAAAGTGGCAAGCGTGCCTAAGCCTTCCCCAGCCAGGAGGCTCACAGTGACCGCTGCGCTCTAAATTTACATCCTGGCCCGGCAGGAAAGATTTAAAACCCACGGGCAGCAGCAGCAGAAGCAGTGTAGTGTGGCCAACTTGTTTCTCCAGAGCTATTCCTGATAAGAATCAATACTCCCAGCGGTAGACAGGCAGGGCAAGAGCCATTCTCTCAGCTGTGTCCTAACTGAAACCATGCGATACACTTCTCAACATGCCCACTCAGCCGTTCAGCTCTGGCCTTGGCAGCCATGCAGCCCATAATAATATAACTCACACACCGCCGCTCCAATGTCCCTTATCCCAGCCTGGATAGGATGGAGATGGTATCACAGAGAACAGTGTCTCAGGGGGGGGAAGACACTGCCTTCATGCTGTGCCTTCTCCTCTCCTCCTCTTCCTCCTGCTCCTCTTCCTCTCCTATACTGTCCTCTCCTTCCCTTCCCTTTTCTTTACTGTCCTCACTCCTCCCCCCCCTGTTGTCTCCTCTCCTGTACTGTCCTCTCCTTCCCTTTTCTTTACTGTCCTCACTCCTCTCCCCCCCTGTTGTCTCCTCTCCTGTACTGTCCTCTCCTTCCCTTTTCTTTACTGTCCTCCCTTTTCTCCTGTTATCCTTTATCCCCTCTACTTTACCCCTCCCGTTTTCTTGTCTCTCCTCTCCTCCCCCTTTTCCTCTCTTCTTTCCCCTCCTCTCTCCTCTCCTTTCTTCTTCTCCTCTCCATTCCCCTTTCCTCTCCTTCCCTCTCTTCCTTTCCCTTCCACTCTTCTCCTCTCCCCTCCCCTCTCCTCTCCCCTCTTCTCCCTTCCTCCTCCTCCCCCCCCCCCCCCCCCCCCCCCCTGCCTCTCCTCTCCACTGTCTATTTGTTACCCATCGGGCTGAGCGGATTCACCTGCTCAAATTGGACGCCTGGCTGCCTCTGTCTGGCTGGTGCAATTGGCGGGAAATCAATCCCACTCCAGTGGACATCACCCACCCACCAGCGCACCTTCCCTCCCCTCTCCCCTCTCCCCTCTCCCCTCTCCCCTCTCCCCTCTCCCCTCGCCCCTCTCCACTCCTGCCTGGCTGTATGTGGAGGCTTGACTCAGGGCCGTGGTCCACCGGCAGTGGGCCGCTGTGTCTTATCGGGGCAGCCGCAGAGACCCGGAGACCCATTGTTCGGCAGTATCAGCGCCGCTGCAGTCTCAGCGGCAGCACGCCCCGCCCTATGCCGCACTTCTGCCAAGTCACATGTACAGTACGCGCATGCTCACACACGGACCGTCCCGTAAACACCTGCAGTCACACCCGCACACAGTCACACACACACATAGAGCCGCACCCGCATAGCCACTCTTCGTTAACAGGCACACACACAAACACAGACATGTCCATAGTCTCCCACACGCATGTGTACACACACACACACACGCACACACGTCCACACATACAGTCACACACACTCTTCGTCAACACACACACACACACACACACACACACACACACACACACACACACACACACACAGACATGCATCCATACTCTCACACATGCATGAACACACACACACACACAAATTACACATAAGAGTGAGAACTAGAGTGAGCCTAGGACCCATTTGAAGCGGGAATGCGTGCGTACTTGTGGCGGTGGCTAATTGCTGCGCGGCGCGTAACAGGAGAGGATGAAGCCGGGAGTGCGCCGCGTCATTATTTATTATGCTAATGTCTTCGTTTTGAGACACAATTAAGTGATTAGAAAGCTGTCGTTCGCCCTGCTCCCTCTCTCACCCCCCTCCCCCCGCCTCGCCCTTCCTTGTCTTTCCTTTGCTTTGCACCGTATTACAGTAATGAAGCCATTACTTCTCCGAGTGAATTTTAATGAGTTTTTAACTAACATTTTAATGAGCTGTACATTAACATAAAGCATGGATTAGGCTAAATGAATCTTTGTGCGCCTACTTGTGTGTGTTTGTGCGTGTGTGTGTGTGTGTGTGTGTGTGTTTGCATGTGCGTGTGTGTCTATTACGCATGCACGTGTTTGGGTGGGTGCGGAAGCATGTGTGTAATGATGAGTGGTTCATTAAGAGTTAATTATATTGTTTTACGGTGGCGACACCAACACGTTTCTCTTCCTGGTTCTTGGCCGGCATGAATCCCCTGCCATCCACTTCCTGTCATTACCTTGTGACCGGAAGGGGGGGGGGGGGGGGGGGGACTCGTTAGGACCAATTAAGGTTTCGCTGTGTGAAATATGAAGGGGTCTCGTGGTTTCAATCAGCGTATTTCTTTAAGAGGTAGATTTAAGAGGTAGATTTAAGAGGTAGATTTCTTTAAGAGGTAGAAGAATCGAGGTCATAACCACCAACCCCACACCACCACCACCACCCCCAGCCACCACCACCAACACCACCGCCTGTGTGATGGAATGTGGAGCATATGGCCCCAGTAGCTCTGCTCCGCCTAAGCCCCGCCCACCCCTGCTGCCCTGGCTAAGCCCCGCCCACCCCTGCTTCCCCTTAATCAACACCCTGCTGTTCTTCATCACCTCGAAAAGTTTGACCTTCAGCACACACAGCCCTCGCTCGGTACATACACCCCCTGCTCCCCTGCGCTCTCTCCAACCCCGCCCCCCCACCCCCCCTACCCCCCCTACCCCAACTCCATTCTGCTCTGCAGCCATTACCGGAGCAACGCTCGCACACATGCGCACACACACACACACATAACCCACAAACATGCACACACGCAGATAATGTCTCCTTTATTTGAACTGGAGCGGATCCATTAAAGATGCACATATCATGATCTCACCAGCTGTGTCTTCTCCCCCCCCCCCCCATTCTCACCGGCACTATCGCCTAGCTCAGCACCGCCGCCCGGGCCTCGTCTCCCCTTCCCTACCCCCACCTCACCCTCCCACCACTCTATACCCCACTTCCAGGTGTCTTATCGGCGGAGGTGACAGCGTCATTTGCAATCCCATGGCTCTGGATGTAGGGGGGAGATAGAGGGGGGGGAGGGAGGGGTGGAGGAGATGCTATCGTCACGGCTAGCGTGGCCACGCTGTGCTGGTTTGCCGCGCATGATAGGACGTGCGTGTGTGCGACTTCCTTTGCAGGAGCCGCCGGCCGGGCGAGCATCAGCATGTTGTAGAGAGAGAGAGAGAGAGGGAGAGGGAGAGGGAGAGAGAGAGAGAGAGAGAGAGAGAGTGGGAGAGAGAGTGGGAGAGAGAGAGAGAGAGAGAGAGAGAGAGAGAGAGAGAGAGAGAGAGAGAGAGAGAGAGAGAGAGAGAGAGAGAGGGAGAGAGAGTGGGAGAGAGAGAGAGAGAGAGAGAGAGAGAGAGAGAGAGAGATAGAGAGAGAGAGAGAGTGGGAGAGAGAGAGAGAGAGAGAGTGGGAGAGAGCACTGATAAGGGGGCCTTGGGAGAGAGTGGGAGTTGCCTTGTGTTGGGACGGCACTTGATATCATGTGGGAAGTAGAGGTCATCAACCCGCAGGAGAGAGAGAGGTAGATCAAGATAGGCCGAGAGAGAAGAGAGAGAGAGATAGAAGAGAGAGAGGGAGTCTCCTATGACAGCAGGGGGGATGGAGAGAGAGAGACAGAGTCAGATAGGAAGGAGGGAGGGAGGGAAAGAGGATGTGGGGAGGATATGGATGAGTTGTGCTAATGGTGCCGGCCTCTCCCTGGTCCTCAGTGGGCCCTGGGCACTGCCAGGCTGCCATATTGATGCAGCTGTTCCCTCCGTCTGACCTTCGACCCTGGTTAGGGGGGGGTGGGGAGGGAGGAGGTTATGGGGGGAACAGCGTGAACCTGTTGGCTGTCTGCATGGTCAGGTTGAAGGGCTAATTTCTGCATCTGGTTGGCAGACAGAGGTTATCCCGCTGTAGTGCCGGGGAGAGGTTTATATCATTATTAATAATAATATTATCATAATATTGTGGATGTCTGCCGTCACAACGAGGGAATCAGCTCCAACCAGTCAATTGGACACTCAGTAATGCGATGGTGCGGGTATATTTTCGGGGCTTAGTGCCTGCCTGACTGGCCTTGTGAGCTCAACCCTGATTTTTATTTACCTCAGAGTTTCACAGTGAATATCACTCTGGCCTTGGCCGGCAAGCAAAGGATTTCCAACTATGACTCCATCCTTTTGGTGTTAAGAAAAAAGCCCGCCAATCAGGGGTATGCTCATGTTCTCTTCACTCTGGCTGAATCCGGTTGGAAGTAAAGCAAAAAACGGGAAAAGTATCACTTTTTAACATCGTTATTCAGTCAGTGTCGGTCTTGGATGCCATACTTTCCTCGGAAGAAGCCATGCTTCCTTAAAGCCTTTTTCGTCGTGAACTGAAACTCCGCCAATCTACAGATGGAATCAGAAAATGAACTTGCGAGTTCTCAAGAGTCTTCCGCCTGACAGCCCAGAAGGTCATGGGTTTGGGGCCTGGGTCTGGTGGCACTTCCCCCCCCGGAGACCAGCTCCCATCCGTTGTTTGCTAGCATTTGATATCCAGCGAGCCTAAACCGGGCTAAATAAGGGCTCCATAAATACACGGAGGGGGGGATGGCTGGCTAATGCTCCTTCTGCCTGCAGCTACGGCAGTAATACAAGCCACCAATGGGAACAGCGCGGAGGTACTCGAGTCTTTCTTTTCTCATCCGCTGAAGGCGGGATTGGAAATGGTTACAATGTAATAATATCACGCTGTCAAATGAAGCAGGGAAAGCACTTGAAAGAATCGCGAGCTCTTGGAAATCCGTGACTCTCCTGTAGAGAGAGTGGCTGTGTGTGTGTGTGTGTGTGTTTTTGTGCATGGTTTATTTTTTAATCAGAATGTGGATGGGAGGCAGTGGGGTCGCGTGGTGGGGTATGGCCAGGGGCTTTTAGCTGCTGTAATCTCTCTGGGACTGTCTGAGCTCGGGACCGCCACCATATATATATATATATATATATATATATATGTAGGCTCAGGAAGGGGTCGTTTCACTGCAATAAAAATGCGAGGCATAATGTAATAGCTACCAAACAAAGATGCGCACACACACACACACACACGCAAATACACATTTCCATCCATAAAGTTCCACATTTCCGGAATTACAAAAAGATACCCTGCAGCTTTGTATATCGCAAGAGCATTTAGTTCGGATATTTTCTGTTTGTGTGTGTGTGTGTGTGAGTGTGTGTGTGTGTTCGTGAATGCATGTGTGTGTCTGCAAGAACACTGCGAGTGTGTGTGCCACTGTGCCAGTAGTGTACAGAGTTATTGCTGTGTATGTGTGTTTTTCAAAATCCCACCCTGAAAAACAACCTGTTGTTTCAGCAGCCGGTAGTGAAGGCGGTGTGAGAGGCACCACCCCTCAAAGCAAAAAACGCACGCACTTATCTCGGCACGCAGCGAGCCGCACGCCTCGGCCATCGAGGACCCCACTAATCTCGGCGACAGGCCGTGGCAGCCCCCCCTTACGGTGAATAATATCCTGGCCGGGCCGGGGAAAGGGCAACACCTCCAAGCTCCCATCCGAATATCTCTGCTCACCCCTGGTCCCGTCGCACAACGCTACGCAGGCCAGACTTCGGGGAGTGTGCGTCCACTGGGGGGTTGACTGTGCTGACAAGTGCCCTGGGGAGGTGGGTTCCGTATGTCTGCGTGTGTCTCAGGTGAGACCCTCGCACCAGGGACAAGGCAGACCCCTGCTACGCATAGCTGCTGGCGGTAGCCTCTCCGGAGACGCGGTCCAAATTTGGTTTGCAAAGCAGGGTGCTCTCCGTCTCCCGTGTGTCCCCCCCCCCAGGACTGGCTCCAGCTGCCGGGGGCCCGTGGAGGCTCCAGCTGTTGGGGCCCCTGGCAGCTCCAAAAGGGCCGCTGCCCGACTCCATCGCTCTCTCCTTAAGGTTGGCCGGGGGGTTTTACTGGATGCTAAACCAGCCAGCGCCGCCAATTAACCGTGCTCCGTAACTTCTGTTCCGGCTGCTTCTAAATGAACTCGCTTCTCCGGTGGAACTCGGACCAAATTTATTGACCAACTGTATTCATTACTCCGCATCACCAGTGCATATATTAACGCTAGCCCGGGCAGATTCCCTCAGTTAGCCCCTGGCTGACAGACGGGCAGATGCAGAAGCTCGCCACCAAGGGGGTGAAAGTGCTAAGTAAGTAAGGAAATAAATAAATAAAGCGTTCGGAAATAAATTATTCAAAAAGGGAATATGAATAAGCGTCAAGCCAGCGAAGGAGAGTTTTGCCCGGCGGAGCTCCGCAGGATGCGAGCAGACGCCTTCTGCGGAGGAATATGAGAGCCGTGAGGGTTTCAAGGGGATAGAAATGCAATTACCTCAAGTATGTCTACCAACAAGGCCTCGTATGCCCGCAGGGACCGGGAGTCGGAGCCAAAGATCCCTCTCTCGCAGCCGATAGGCCGACAAACTTTATCGACGAGTTTGTCGACCTATCGTCTGCGAGAGAGCTATAGCAGCAGGGATACAATGCTTTAAACCGCGTTGTGCTTTTTAACAGACAAAATAATCTAACTCTGTAAGGATTAGTTGAGATAATACAAATTCTCTGCCTTTTCGTGATGTGGATTTTGGATGTGGAATCTTTCTGAACTACTGCATCTGTCCGTTCAAATCAGTGGCTGGGACTAGCACAGTCAGTAGTCATCTCCTTCCTGAATTATCCCTGGGTTTATTCATGTTTTACAATATCAATCAGATACCCACACACCCGGAAATGAATTGAATATATTACATATCTTTATTGTATACAATATACTACAGCATAATCTTTATCGGATATGTACTATAACATAGTGCTTGTGCGTGCGTGATTTTGACCTAGTGTGCGACAACATCATAACACAATTACACCAAGAGGTTCCAGGACCGAAATGGCCCCACTAATGAGCGTTCCTCTTGTTTCATTTCCCATTTGAAAGGAAGTTGTTTCAGACAATGGCCACAATCACTGATGATTTGAAAGGAGCAATTAAAGCCAGCGCTGCCGTGAAAACAACACTCTGCATAACATCCAAGCTGGCCCAGGGTTTGTGACGACAGCCGATTGTCGTTTTTGATGCAAATAAATAGCTTAGCGATGACTGCTGCTATGGTACTAGCTAAGAGGTTGCCAACGTCAGAGCTGACTAATTACCTTAGCTCGTTTGATTAGGGGGCAAACCCATCACGAGAGGGAGAGCGAGGGAGATGGAGAGAGAGATAATCAGCTCTTGTTTTGTTTCTCTCCTTTTCCCTCCCACATTTGCTCTCTCCATCCAACCTTTTGATCCCTCCCTCGCTCCCCTTCCATCCCACTCTTCTCTCTTCTTCCCTCTCATATCCCCCCTTTCCCTCTCTCCATCCCTTTCTCTCCCTTTATTTTTCTATACCTCTCTTACACTGTATCTTTCTCTAGCTCACTCTCTCCCACTTTAGCTTTCATTTTCTCTCTCTCTCTCTCTCTCTCTCTCTCTCGCTCTCTCACCCCCCACCCCCCTCCCATCTCTCTGTCTCCTCTCTCCCCCCTGCCCTTGCAAAGCTTTCATTTGGATGCGTGTCACACAGAGGTCCTCCTTGTATGTACTCCATGGCATCCCAAGATAATTGGGTTGAAAGCTTGTGCTCTCCTTCAGCACCATGCGCCCCAACCCACCTCTCCCCCACCCAACCCTTTCCCCTTTTCCCTTTTCCCTTTTCCCTTTTCCCTTTGCTGGAAATAAATAAATAAGTAGCAAGACAATAGCTGTGAAGCTTCATGGAGCAAGGAAGGGAGGGAAGGAGGGAGGGAGGGAGGATCGGAGGGACGGATAGACAAGAAGGAGAGAGAGAGAGAGGAAATGTGTCAAGAGAGAAGGAGAGAGAGGCTGTGTCAGAGAGCGATAGGGGGTGAGAGGGGAGACAGAGGGAAAACAAGAGAGAGGGAGGGAGAGATGAGAGAGAGACTGTGTGGTGGAGGGAGAGAAAGAGATCAGAGGGAGAGTGTGAGGCAGAGAGATGAGAGAGCGTCCAGGGAGAGAGGGAGGGTGGCTCTCTGCCTTAGAAAGAGGGAGAGACAGAGAGGGAGATGCATCTGAGCGCTGTACCAGGAATAAAGGGAGAGAGACTCCGCCCGAGAAAGAGGGAGAGAAAGAGAGAGAGATGCGTCTGAGAGAGGAGAGAGCGAGAGAGAAAGGGACAGGAGAGCCAGGGAGAGAGGGAGAAGAACGAGACTGCGTCATGTAGAGAGAGAGGGGGAGAGAGAGAGAGGGATGAGAGGGAGCGAGAGATGAGAGCAGCCCTGAGCGCGGGGACCTGTTATCCCCTCTATAATCCAGAGACCCTCTCCATCTCTCCCCAGCACTGGGGTCCAATTTCCATACCGACCTGTAGTGGTGCCCTTAATATATCCCTCCTCAAACACAACGCCCCCCCCCCCCCCCAACACACACACTCAGGCTTTTATCCAATCAGGGGACCTGCACACACTCCATGCCCTCTGCATGGATAGACACACTGTTGAAGCGGACAATACTTAAGTGTTTTTTATTTTACCCCCCGGATTTGTTCTCCTGTTGTACTTGAGCTCTGTGTGAACCGGTGATCTGTGGCGGGTTCCCCTCCCTGTCGCTATGTTAACCCCTTATTGAGAGGTGAGGCGCATTTGAGTTGAGTTGATGTACCGCACACGACCTGGTGTGCGGTACATGTTTTCCCACAATGCACCAGGCAGGCAGTGTTTGGTGGCACCATTTGTTATTTGTGTACAGTGTGTGTCTGTTTGCGCCCTAGTGTGTATTTGTTCCTGACTGTTTACGTGCGCGTGTGTGTGTGCACATGTGGGTATACATGCACAGTGGCAGTAGCCCACTTTGATAATGAGCTGGTGGTGTGACTGTGGCTGCTGCACTGGGCAGGGTGTGTGTGTGTGTGTGTGTGTGTGTGTGTGTGTGTGTGTGTGTGTGTGTGTGTGTGTGTGTGTGTGTGTGTGTGTGCTTGTGTGTGTGTGTGTGCTTGTGTGTGTGTGTGTGTGTGTGTGTGTGTGTGTGTGTGTGTGTGTGTGTGTGTGTGGTAGGGGGGGGGGGGCTCTGTGACAAAGACCCTACCTAGGGAGGGGGGGCTGGTTAGATACAAGCCAGCAGTTGTTTGGAAGACCACCCACTGGCTTCTGCCCGTGTGTGTGTGTGTGTGTGTGTGTGTCTCGCCCTCACATGTGAGTGACACGTGGCTTGGGGGCATTCTGTCTGTTTGTTCTGCTCCCCTCCGTAGGGACCCCCATTAACTCCAATTAGTTCCCCCCCCCCCCCGCCTCATGCAGCACGCAGCCTGGATGACGAACACACATCAGCCCTGCTCATTTACATACACCATCACACACAGTAGCGTTTTATTCAAGTGCAGCCTCCAAACACTGAGAGGTCCATGCGTTGGGTTGTCCAACATCTGGCAAAATGGCCGCCTATTCCCCCCCCCCCCCCCCCTGGTTCTAAGTATAAGGCCGCGGCTGGTGCTAATGTTAGGTCTGCGCTGTGCATTGAATGTCTGCGTCCTGCTTCCCTCTGCCAGTGCTGCGGGACGACTTCAGGCAGAACCCCACTGATGTGGTGGTGGCGGCGGGGGAGCCCGCCATCCTGGAGTGCGTGCCCCCCAGGGGCCACCCCGAGCCCACCACCTTCTGGAAGAAGGACAAAGTGCGCATCGACGACCGCGACGAGAGGATCACGGTGAGGGCCGGCCACCCGGCTTGCTTTTGTTTTGTAAACCCAAAATAAAATTGAGCAGTAGCCAAAGAATATTGGCTTGAAGTTGATTAAAAATAGCCTATAAGGGAGAGGGATTTATTTTTAAATGTTACATTTTTGATCATTATAAATGCATGCTTTTTTATCAATACATTTATTAGAATCTTTAACGTTACCTTCAGCCAAGGATATTTTACTCACTCAATCACCGGGAGGAGGATGTTTTTTCCTACTCTCCCCCCCCCCCCCCCCCCGGTTCTAGAAGATGCCTACCATGCAGACCAGCCGGCGTCTGAATGTGAAAGAGGTTGAGTTGAAGAGCAAGCGTCATGCTTTCCGTTGTTCATGCTTCCTCCGCAGATCCGGGGAGGGAAGCTGATGATCTCCAACACGAGGAAGAGCGACGCGGGGATGTACATCTGCGTGGGGAGCAACATGGTGGGAGAGAGAGACAGCGAGACGGCACAAGTCACCGTGTTCGGTGAGAACTAAAATAATCCGTCCCTAGTAACCGCCCCCATTCTGTCAGTTGACCCTACAGACAAGGACGAAAAAAAAAGACTATATTCTCCGCATTGGCTCCACTTCTCCGTGGCCCACAAGGGTGTATAATTTTACCATCGGTTACCTCTAAGGTGTAGGATTTCAACCAGCAACCGCTTGCCGAGAGCCACGCCACATTAAACTAGACATCCCCCTGGCCAAGGCGTTCACGGTTGAATTCTAACTCTCTAAATTACATGATGGAGTAATGTAATGTTTCTTTTTCCTCTTCTCCCTTCTTATATTCTTCTTCTTCTACTTCTTCTCCTTCTTCTTCTCCTCCTTCTTCTTCATCATCTTCTTCTGCTTCTTCTTCTCCTTCTACTCCTTCATCTTCTTCTTCATCTTCTTCATCTTCTTCTTCTTCTTCTTCTTCTTCTTCTTCTTCTTCTTCTTCTTCTTCCTCTTCTTCTTCTTCTCCTACTCCTTCTCCTTCTCCCTCTACTCCTTCTCCTTCTCCTCGGTTCAGAGCGGCCCACGTTCCTGCGTCGCCCCATCAACCAGGTCATCCTGGAGGATGAGACGGTGGACTTCCGGTGCCAGGTGCAGGGCGACCCCCAGCCCAACGTCCGCTGGCGCAAGGACGACGTGGACGTGCCCCGCGGGAGGTAGGCAGCTAACGCTAACCGCTAACGTGGTGGCGGGATTCCCTCTTTGTTGTCCTGATGTCTCTTGCGTCTTGTCTACATCGTGTCACCGGTCGTACTTTGCACTTTTACTCAATCATGTCACTGTTTTTGACTTCATTATGCAGTGCTTTGCTTCTTGAGGAATAGCGCTCTATATTGTATAGATGTTGTATTCTATCCTTCCTGGAGTATAACTACCTACGGGAGCAATGACAAAACAGGCGCAGACATGTTGATTGATTGGTAGGGACGTAGGGAATAGCATCGGAAAACAATACATTATCTAGCTCTGAGGGCATCTATAGGAGGGAAGGAATGATATCTATATATATACAGAGGCAGGATGGTCTAGAGGTGTGGTGTTTGACTTGATGTGTTCCATCCCCAATCGACACAGTCTTCCTGTAGGCATGCCTGACCCAGATGGGCTAACCCCTACCTGCCTATGAAAGACATGTCTAAAATAAATCCTTGTAGGTCACTCTGCATGGGAGTGTTCTGCTAAATGACTAAATAGTAGTAGTAAGTGATCAGTCTTTCTCTATTTCCTTATTTTTTGTAGAGGACTTTCTGTACCAAGAGATTTTCTCTCAGTAAAGATGTGTCTGCTAGACAGTGAGGACTGCTTAAACTCTCCCTCTACTGCTGCGCCTCTTAATGTTTTAAAATGGAGATTTATGGGGGACAAAATGAGGCTTTCGAGGGTTGCTCTGTTTGAGAAGTCTACTCAGTCAGCGCTGTCACGGTACGCTCTCAGACAATATCCTTACCCTCTTGTCCTCGCCAAACCACCTCCATTATTCACCAGTTAATAATGTGTGTGTAGGAGGTGTGTGCGTGTGTGTGTGTGTGTGTGTGTGTGTGTGTGTGTGTGTGTGTGTGTGTGTGTGTGTGTATGGTCCTCCTGAGGCCACAAAAAGTAGAATGTGTCGGGGCTGTAGGCCATCCTCTGCATCATAGTTCACAGCATACCATGTACGCACGAACACACACACACACACACACACACACACACACACACACACACACACACACACACACACACACACACACACACACACACACACACACACACACACACACACACACACAAACACAAACACACACATGCACAAACGTCAGACCAGGGATAACTAATTACGCCAGCTTCCACCTGGCCTGACTGCCAGGGGGCCTCCGACGGCCCTATTAGACTGTTGACAGCCCCCACACCCAAACACGCACACACACACACACACACACTACACACTATCTACACTCTAACCATTGAGAACCAAGCGGACCACTCACACATACACACTCACACACCCACCCACACACACGCGCAAACATACATACACAAACACACGCGCACACACACAAATTGATATGCTCAAGGATGTACACAAACACACACCACTCACACACATACACACACCAGTGATGCACAAACACAGAGAAACACACGCACGCACACATAGATAAACACATGCACAGACTTGAGAGTGTTACACACACAGAACACAGTATGTGAGGAAATTAATAAGTAGGGGATGTGCAAAATAATAAAAAACAAAGTGAGCTGAGGCGGGGCGGTTAGTTTACAGTGGAGCTGGCAGTGGGAGCTGACAGACAGACGGACAGACAGACAGACAGACAGACAGGGGAGCAGGCCGGGGTAGGAACACTGGAGTGAAGGGAGAGAACACAGGGAATAGCAGTCGACAGATACAGACATACAGGATGCTGCAAGCAATCAGAGATGAGGGGAACAGACTGGATGGCTGAGGTGAGCGTAGGAACAAGGCGCAACGCGCACAGGAGAGCTCCAGCCTTTCACAGCAGAGGATCATGGGAGATAATCCTTCCCGCCTGCAGACATTTAGCCTGTTTGTTCTTATTTACCCTCACTGATATCACACACCGCTAGACACAGTTACTGCTAGACAACAGTACTCCTAGCTCAAAGTGCTGTCTGTCTCTTTGGTATTAATGTGAAGGCCATCTCTTGGGCATCCCGTTTGACATGAAGTTCACCAGAGGTTGCTGCTGGTGAATAAAATGAAACGATAAAAAAATCATTCTTTATTAACAAGTAGAACAGATAGACAGAAAGATAGGAATTGGAACCCTCCCGGAGAAGAGCTGCAGTCATCACAGCGACTCACATTAAAAAACACTCTAGTAATAATCAAGTAAGATGCATTTAAATTTAGAAAAATGCATTCA
>NC_082397.1:8376803-8397108 GCF_031168955.1 Gadus macrocephalus
GACAAGAAAAGAGCTACTGTTCCGCCAGCCTTTATTTATGCGTCCCTGGATGTGTGTGTGTGTGTGTGTGTGTGTGTGTGTGTGTGTGTGTGTGTGTGTGTGTGTGTGTGTGTGTGTGTGTGTGTGTGTGTGTGTGTGTGTGTGTGTGTGTGTGTGTGTGTGTGTGTGAGGGCGTGTGTGTAAGTGAATATGCGTGTTTGTGTGTTTGTTTGTGTGCCTGTGTGTGTGTGTGCGTGTGGATGTGTGTCTGTCTGTGTGTGTGTGTGTGTGTGTGTGTGTGTGTGTGTGTGCGACTGTGAGTGTAAGTGCATGTGTGTTTGCGTGTGTTCCTCTGCTTGTGTCTGTGTGTTTGATTTTGTGTGTGTGTGGGTGCGCTTGAGCGCACGAGTGTGCTTGTGTGTGCGGCCACAACTTCAGTATTTTCCACTCCTTGTGTCACCCAAGCCCATTATAAATATGATGTTGATTACAGATTGATTGGGCTCGGGTTTCCTGCTAATAAGCTAGCGCTAACCTGGGCCCAGGTTCAGGTGCAGGGCTCTGGAACAATACACACCCTGTCCTGTGTGTGTGACGTGTGTGTGCTCTAACAGCTATATAGAAACGGCCACGCAGGTGTGTGTGTGTGTGTGTGTGTGTGTGTGTGTGTGTGTGTGTGTGTGTGTGTGTGTGTGTGTGTGTGTGTGTGTGTGTGTGTGTGTGTGTGTGTGTGTGTGTGTGTGTGGGAACCTGTCAAGACTTGTAGGCGTGTGACTTGTAGGTTCATGGAGCACACAGACCCCATTTTGGCTTTCCTTCCTGACTGTTACCGGCACTGTCTCTCTTCATCATTAACTACCTCTGGCACTCTACCCCTCTCTCTACACCTGTACCTGCCTCTGTCACTCTACCACTCTCTCTCTCTCCCTCTGCCTCGACAACACTTTACCACTCTGTTTACACCCTAACCTTCCTCTATCACTTTACCACTCTTTCACTCAAACTCACTCTTCCTCTACCTCACTCGATGTCTCTCTCTCTTTACACTCTCCCCTGTAACCTCACAAAACTCTCCCCTGTCAATCAAGTTGAGGTGTGTGTGTTTGTGTTTGTGTGTGTGTGTGTGTGTGTGTGTGTGTGTGTGTGTGTGTGTGTGTGTGTGTGTGTGTGTGTGTGTGTGCCTGTTTATGTGTCCACAGATAAGTGTATGAGTGTGTGTAGGCTGGGTGCGGTAAAGTGTGTCTGAGCGACATCATTTCTGTGACATTATGTGTTTACTCCGTCAGACCGGGGCGCGGCTCCATCCCATTCACAGCTCTCTCCTCCCCCCCCCCCTCTTCACCTGAGCCCTACATCCCAGGGTCCACCTGCAGTCAACCTCAAATAATCATTAGAACGCTGCCCTAAGTACCCGTGTGGTGAGGAGAGGGCGAGCCGGCAGTCATAGCGCTGGAATGTCCCCCAGGAAAGCAGCCTTTCAATGGCTTCACAAGAAATGTCATAACAGAGAAAGGTGTGTGTGGGGGGGGGGTCACGGACGGCAGGCATCCCTCCCTCACCTGATGGGGTTGCAGTGGAGTCTGGTGTCCCCGTGTCACTATGGTTACTGTGCACTGCCTCATCCCACAGTGCACTGCCTCAGCCACAGTGATGCGCACGACTATTCAGGGTTTGGTTGATGAGCAGAGCCTTCGATCCAGCACCACTCAGTGGGTGCAGGCCCATTGGTTAAGGAGGCGGGAGGGAGGAGGCGTCCTGCTCAAGGCTGTCTGCTACTTGTGGACTGTGTACCTTGGGAATCGAACCCAGTACTTTTCATGTTGAAGTGGAGCCCCTATTCTTCCCTCATACTCGCGGACACTCACTCGAAACTCCGACAACATGAACGCAGCCCCACTGTTTTGTGTCCGCAGAAATCTCGTTATCCGCGCTTTTGTAACGTACCACATCGTGACATTGATTATTGAATGAATGTTAAGCCAGTGTGTTGCAGTGAGGTGTATAATCCATACTGCTTTATTTATACACCTTGTCGTCGCCCAGCGGGCGCTAGTAGCTTGCGGGGGGGGGGGGGGGGGGGGGGGAGAGCCGGGGACACATCACTGACTCCCACCAACACGCCGCTACACACTAACACACTGTAGTGCCTTCTCTCCAAATACAACACAACAGCCCATGCCTCACAAATACATACAGACACACACACTCACGGGCATACAAACTCAACTCACACACACACACATACACACACACACATACAAACACATACACACAGACACACACACACACACACACACAGAGAAACAGACACACACACACAAACTCACGGGTTTGAACACAGAGACAGATATACATACACACATACGCACATACTTAATATTTGCATACCGACAGATGCACATTGATGCACATACATACCCACATACACACACATAAAACTTCAACACAATTGCAAGGGGGAAATGCAGTTTTTGCTAAAAACACACACACACAGACACACACACAGACACACATACACACGTACTGTATGAATTCGCTGTAGTATCAGGTCTAGCTGAATGCTGATTCTTTTCCCCCTCTGCGTGTCATTGATGAATAATTGATTCTCCTTCCTTCCAATCTCCATTTGTTCAGCCCTGTTTACGTCCCCAGGAAGGGCTCCATTTCTTCAAGCCTCCTGCCAAATAGCTTAACAGACTTCCATGAAATACCGGCCTGCACACACATCCTTCATCAAGAAATCTCTCTGTTCCTCTTAACATGTTTCCTCAGCATCTGGTTCTCTTACAGGGGGGCAGGCTACAGGGACGTGGTTAGCGATACTAGCGGTTTGACTCTCGGCCAAAAAAGTGGTGCTGGGTTCAAATCCCCACGATGTCTGCATCCCTTTGAGCAAAAATACCGGAACCCCTGCCAGCACCTAAACGAAATGACATGAATTTCCCTGAATTTGATCAAAGCTGCTTTGGATGAAACACAGAAGCAATTTAAAAACACAGAGAAATAAATCCTAACTCCCACTTTTTGTCGTTGTCAGGTATGAAATCAAGTATGACAAAGACGACTACGTCCTGCGAGTGAAGAAGGCGTCCACCACCGACGAGGGAACGTTCACCTGCGTGGCGGAGAACCGCGTGGGCAAGCTGGAGGCCTCGGCCACCCTCACCGTCAGAGGTACGTACGCACCGCTGCCGTCGCCACGGTAACCGCCTCACTTCCTATTCCCACCGCCACCGCCATAACCTCTGGTAGACATACACAACGAAACCTCCAGAGAGATCCAAAGGCTTTAGTGCCTCGCTCTCTCTCTCTCGCTCTCTCTCTCTCTCTCTCTCTCTCTCTCTCGCTCTCTCTCGCTCTCTCTCTCTCTCTATCTCTCTCGCTCTCTCTCTCTCTCCCTGTCTCTCTCTCTCTCTCTCTCTCTCCCTGTCTCTCCCTATGTCTCATTCTGTCTCCCTCTCTCTGTCTGTCTCTGTCTCTCTCTCTCTCTCTCTCTCTCTCTCTCTCTGTCTCTCTCTCTCTCTGTCTCTCTCTCTCTCTCTCTCTCTCTCTCTCTCTCTCTCTCTCCTCCCCTGTTCTCCTCCTACACAAACAAACAGATACACGAAGGAGTCGACTCTCCCCCTCTCTCAGAGCCGCAGGGGGGGACGGGCTGGAAAGAGACACACGGACAGTCTATGAATCTGTTTAATTATTCACACTACGGAGTGCAGCGTAGACAGAAACCTCTACCCCCCCTCCAGCCTGCGCCCCCCTCCGCCCCACCCCCCCGCGTAGCCTGGCGGTGCTCTGCGGCTACGCTAGCCTCCGAGCTAGCCACCCAGCAGCCCCGCTGACGGGGCCCATTTCACAGTTTACTGGTGCACACCGCTCACGGCCCCCGCGCCGCCGCCGCGGGTTCCCCGGGTTAATAAAAACACTCTGGCCGCCGTAATCCCCCCCTCTCTGCCCTCGGAGCGTCTCTTCCCGGCTTCACGTCTCGGTCCTGCCGGACCAGGCCTTTTTCTGTCTTTCCCTTTTTTTTTTGAAGCTTTGATGTGGTATAGGCTCCCCGCAGGGAGGCAAGACGAGCTATATGCGACCGCTGCAGTTTTCAGCCCCTTTTGAACGTCGGGGGTTTATAGCTGAAGCTACTGCGATATTACATAGACATACAGAGAGACCTACGTATTGGTTATGGGTTGTGTCCGTCCCCCCAGACGTATGCAGCAGTTTTTACTTCTGGGAAATGCATGTAAAAATGTTTACATAAATGATACATCTTTCCACTCATTCTCTCTCTCTCTCTCTCTCTCTCTCTCTCTCTCTCTCTCTCTCTCTCTCTCTCTCTCGATCTCTCTCTCTCTCTCTCTCTCTCTCTCTCTCCCTCTCTCTCTCTCTCTCTCGATCTCTCTCTCTCGATCTCTCTTTCTTTATCGCTCTCTCTCTCGATCTCTCGATCTCTCTCTCTCTCTCTCTCTCTCTCTCTCTCTCCTGAATTCCTTTAATTCTGACTTGATGCCCCGCCCTCTTTTAATACATCAGCATCTTATGATAAACAAACACCATGTCTCACGCACACACAAACACACTCCCCGCACAACACCTGCAGCGTGTGATATTACATTACTACACACGGATCGGATCCAGTAGGTTGCGGTAACAGCTGCTCCAGGTATCTCCACCAGTGGTGATATATTTTACCACCTGGGGGCGCTAAAAACAGACATGCCAGGTCATCAATAAGATTGATCAAGGTTGTTGAACAAAATGGCCGCCTACTGGATCTCCTCTGTCATGTTTATGCTCTGCCGAAAGTGTGTGTCTCCTCAGACGCACACACGTCATTCATTCTGAATTTGAGTTCTTCTGTCTTACTTTATGTTCCGTTGCTCCTCTCATGATTTTTTCTTTTCTTATTTATCGTGTGTGTGTCCGTGTGTTATTTTTGTTTGTTTGTTTGTTTGTTTGTTTTTGTGTGTGTGTTTGTGTGTATTTATCCACCCCTCCATTATTCTGTCTGCAGCTCGCCCCGTAGGTAAGTGTCCATCCTTCTGACTCCATGCTGCATGTGCTTCTAACACACCATCAAACCAACCCAACCGCCCCCCCCCACCCCATTCCCCTCCTCCCCTGCCCAACCAGCATCCCACTGCCTGAATACCAACTAATCAGCAGCATCAAACCTCATGTGTGGGTTAGTCCAGCGACTAACCAACGCAGCCGTGTTAGAACAACATAGCTCCTTCACTCTGATCGTAGTCTCTCTCTCTCTCTCTCTCTCTCTTCCTCTCTCTCTCCCTCTCTCTTTCTCTTGTAGCCAAAAGCGAACCTCAAACCGTGTTTGAACTAACCCCCCCTGAGCCCCGCAGACGACATTCACAGGCTTGAAGCCACAAAGCCTTTATCCGCTGTTTTCTCCTTAACGGCCCCCCCCGCTGCGCTCGCCCCGCACCTCCTCTGTTGTTCCTTCTCGTTGCCGAGCGCCATGCGGAGGACTCGGGCCTCGGGAGGACCGGCGCTCTCTGATCCCCGGCCCTCGGACCGTCTGAGCCGCAGGGATGTAGCCGCCCGGTGCCTGGATGTGCTGTTCTTTAGTCGTAGCGTCGGCGACGCCGTACGTTCTGAAGTGTGTGTGTTGTTTGTCGGGTGGATATCGTGTTCCGTGGCGTGGCGGCGGAGGGAATCGGCGTGTCTGGAGAAGGTTTTTCCGGGGCGGTGGGCAGGCGTAGAGCCCCCCCCCCCCCCCCCCCCCCTGTGAGGAAAGGGGGCGAGGTGGGTGTCTGGAAGGGCTTGACTGGCAGGAAGGGGGCGGCTCCCAGCTCGGCGGCGGGACCCGCGGTGTCCCCTGCCTCCGTTGTCACCGACAACCGTCAACCGCACGGAAATGTGAGAGGATGACACTGTGAGCTCGCCTTGGGGAAAGGGACACACTCAACTCTGAGAGTTTGTAGGCACAACTCAGATGTACACACACACACGCACGCACGCACACACACACACACACACACACACACCACACACACACACACACACACACACACACACACACACACACGCAAACATACGTGTGTGTATATTTTGTGTATGCACAAAAGAATAACCACACAGACACACACAGACGAATGTGTCTGTGTTTGTATATATGTGTGTGTGTGTGTGTGTGTGTAGGTGTGTGTGTGTGTGTGTGTGTGTGTGAGCGTGTACTTGGACCCTGTCTCTCGGCAGAGCAGGGCCACCGCGGCTTCCTGCAGCCTGGAGGAGCAGCAGATGTGATTGGTCATGAATTAAATATGGGGGGGAAGGGGTTCTGATCATGTGTTTCCAAGGGGGGGTGGTGGTGAAAGGAGGAGCCCCTCACATGTCATTAAGGCCCTCTGAAGGAAGACGGCGAGCAGCTTGAGTCAGCCCTGAGCCAAGCTGAGGGACCGCCGCACGCGGAGCTCCCCTTGATCCGGCCCGCGCGTTTGATCCCTTTCCTTCCTGCACGCGCGTGCGTCCTTGTGTGTGGGTGTGCATGGTTGCGTCCTTGTGTGTGGGTGCGCATGTGCCGGCGTGTGTGTATGTGTGTGAATGGCTCCCCTCTTCTTCTTGTTGTTCCACCAGATCCAGACCCCAGGCCCGCCTTGCCCCCCCCCCCCCTGTCTCCTCTGCTCAGATAGTTTCCACCATCGGAGGGATATATATATATTTATATATATACTATATATACTCTCTGCGCTCGTACATTATGCAGGGAAGGAGGGCCGGCAGGAAGGCCGATAAACAGCCCGCCGCGGTACACCTCTGTTGGAGAAGGGTAAACAATGGTCCAGGCTAATCAAGTTGAAACAGGAAGGAGTGCTCCTCGGCTTTTAAGTAGAGCAGTCTAGAGCCGAGATGAGGTGCAATTATAACGGAGGTGTGGTGGAGGAGGGGTGGAGGTGTGGTGGAGGAGGGGTGGAGGAGCGGGGCTAATCAGGAGGTGAAGTGCAACTCTTGAGATGAAATCAGAAGTAATGTTTTAATTGGACGACGTTCACGGTACTTGCTGTGAGGGTGGTGGTCTTGGTTGTGTGTGTAAGGGGGTGAGCGCAGTGGGGGTGATGTTGATGATGGGGGTGGGGGGGGGGGATAGGGGCTGGGGGGGGGGGGCATGAACATGGTTCAGAGAGAACAGTTGTCGTCTGACCATTCTTTTCCTACATCTACCCCTTGCCTGACCCATGGTAGGGGTCACAGTAATCACACACCACACACACACACACACATACACACACACACACAAACACACACACACACTTGTGCACTGGCCTGCTGTTTGAGGACCTGACGGTCACAGCTGCCATTGATGCGTAAGAGCTGGAGCAGGACAGTGTAACAGATAAAGGGAGGGTGTCAGGAATGGAGAAGGTGCAAGGCAAGTGATAGAGACCAGGTTCTCAGGTGTTAACACACATAGACACACACACACCCAATCACACACACACACTGACACACACAGACACATACACACACACACACACACACACACACACACGTATGTGTGTGTGTGAGTGTGTGTGATGTGTGGTGTGTGTGTGTGTGTGTGTGTGCATACGTGCACCTGCGTGCGCTTGCATGCATCTGTGTGTTTGTATGTGTGTGTGTGTGTGTTTGTGTGTGTGTGTGGGTGGCTGTGTGTGCGCTTGCATGCATCTGTGTTTGTGCTTGTGTGTGTGTGTGTGTGTGTGTGTGTGTGTGTGTGTGGCTGTGTGTGCGTGTGTGTGTGTGCGTGTGTGTCTTAATGCACACGTGGAATCGAGCCAGTGTGTATGTAGAGCAGAGCAGAGAGTCGAGGATGACGGGAGACTTTGCCAGAGTGTGATTTAGGAGCGTTGTATCCGAGCCCAGCAGTCTTGAGAGCAACTAGACACCACAGCTCGGCGAGGGCCAGAGAAGGGACGGCTGTAAATCTGTAGCCATCTGTAGCATTCCGGGCTCTGTGTGTCTTTGACAAATACACACTCCCGAAAAAAGGGATTACACGGGGAAACCCGCCAACTGGGGAGAGTTTGCCCCTCACTGGGACCAGCTGGTACGTCAAGAGCGAGGACTTAGAGAGGAATCCGACGAGGGGTGGAGAGAGAGAGAGAGAGAGCGAGCGAGCGCCACGTCGCCTCGCAACAATCCTCGGCTTGTTAGACTTCTTAGGAAGAATAACTTATTTTTTGCGTCGTAAACTTCTCTGGGGTTTTTCCGAGGCTAACGATTGTTATTGTTATCCTCCGCTAGTAATCGGGAAGGCATGCTGTCGGTTGCTCCGAGTGTTTCTGCGGATGGCCTTTTATTCCTCTTCTTCTCGGAAAGACCATTTGATCTCTTATCGTGGCAAGCATAGCGTTTGTCATCACTGGGCCGCGCGGATTTAAGCTAACAACAACCGTCACAGAATAAACAAGTGCCTTGTAGTTATGTATTAACCCTGGCCGAGGGATCAGTATGTCTTCTTTCTGAAGTGGGCCAAGGTCGGGAATTATTTACTCTTGCTATTAACATAGCCTAGTTATCCACTGAAAAACATCAGAGCGTGGGAAGGACGATAGCCTGTGCAGTCACACAGAGATTGCCTTTAAAGAGATGTTGTGTCAGGATTATAAAATGTAATTATAAAACGTTATAACTGAATGATATTCTCACACTGGGTGCTATTACCGGCCCCTGTATAAAAAGGTTGATTAATGACTATTTGCTTGATTGGAGAATCCTGGGGTGGGTGTTGCGGTTGGAAGTGGATACGTATGGAGGTGTCTGTTGCAGGGTGGTGGTGTGTAGGGAGTGAGGGAGCACATATTAAAGACTATCAACCAACGTCTCTATCGCCTTGCTCTGCCATTCCAACATGTCTGCCTCATTCCTGGAGCACCAGGGTGAGGCGAAGTGGACATACCTCAGACCACAGAGGACCTCCAAACAGGATAGTTGAGTGTTTCAAGAGAGGCTGTGTGTTTTGAAGGCTCACCTTTCTTTGTGAGGGTGAGGTTGTGTTTTTAAATTGCAGTCCGTTGCACGCTTCTCTCTCTTCTTCTCTCTCTCTCTCTCTCTCGCTCACACTCTCTGTCTCTCTTTCTCTCTCTCGCTCTTCCTCTCTCTCTTTCTCTCTCTCTCCCTTTCTCTCTCTCTCTCTCTCTCTCGCACGCTCTCTCTCCCCCTCGCTCACACTCTCTGCCTCTCTTTCTCTATCTCTCTCTCTCCTCTCTCTCGCTCTTCCTCTCTCTCTCCTCCTCTATCTCTCTCTCTCTCTCTCTCTCTCTCTCTCTCTCTCTCTCTCTCTCTCTCTCTCTCCTTCCCTCTCCCTCTCTCTTTCCCTCACTCTCCATCCCACTTCATTCTGTGTCTCCTCCTTTATCCGAGATGCCTCGTCTGACCTTGTCTTTTAGTAAGAGCTATCCTTTGATGAAAAACACCCAGCGCCTCAAAGACCAGCCCACGTTAAGCTCATTACGAGGCCCTACCCCAGGCTTGGCTTGCACCTCTGCATACATTAGATATCAAAGTCTCCTCCAACACATCCCTGTATCAGTGGGAGCTTTTTTTGTCTTGTGAACGCGCGAGACGTTGACCCGCCATTCATTCTAGCTTCCTCAGCCTCTCCTCAGAATGAATGGGCAAACACAAAAAAAAAAAACACCCAGTTACCATGGCGACGGAAAGCCATGGGCAGTGTCCTTGGCGCTTGTGTTTTGTCTCGCTGCAGGCCGGGCGCGAAACACGATGGGCGTCGCTGCATGGAACCCATGCACGGCGTTTTCCGTGTTTCTGTGCGTCGGTTTCGGCGGTGCCTGTCGTTGCCTGAACGGAGAGCAAACCCTTGCAGCCTCCTCTCACCTTCTACCCCCTCTCCCCCTCTCCCCCCTTCCCTACCCTCCCCCCCAGCCCCCTCCCCCTCCCTCACGGTTAACTCGTAACCCCCCGACCTCTGTGTCAAGACGTCGACACACTCACACGGGGGGCCGGGCTTCCTCTAACAGTGGCGTCTCTAACCTTTGACCCCCTCCCTTCCTCCCCTCGCCCTACAGCGGCCCCCCAGTTCGTGATCCGACCGAGGGACCAGATCGTGGCGCAAGGCCGCGTGGCCACCTTCCCCTGTGAGACCAAGGGGAACCCCCAGCCCGCCGTGTTCTGGCAGAAGGAGGGCAGCCAGGTGAGGCGAAACAAACACGCCTAACCGCGCTGCACTCAACCCCTCACGGGCAGGCGGTCGCCGCTTGTTGTGAGGACACCTGCTCCTCTGATGCCGTGGTGGTGTACACCGCCTCACTCATGTCCAGACCAGGGCCTGCTCAGTGGTGGTTCGCAAGGGCATGCCGAGGAACAGACACGCAATCGCACACGTACAAAGAATCGCACACACAAAAACAAAAGCGCTAAAAAAACACTAAAAGAATCACACGCCCACGCAAGCACACACACACACACACACACACACACACACACACACAAACATTACTACGCACGGAAATAATCACACACACACACACACACACACACACACACACACACACACGCACACACACACATATACATTCAAACAATGACACACTCCGACTCCCAATCGCACACATATAGGCACTGCACTACCATTCTAGCTCTATCTGTGAGGGGGATCGGTAACCCAGGCCTGCCCATAGTTAAGCTGTGAGTATCAAAGGGAGCCACTAAGCGACGTTGTGTGATGAGCTAGCCCGCCTCAGATCAGTTCCTCCCTGACCCGGCTGCTGATAAGAGCCATCCCGATCCCTGGCTTGGAGACGGGGACGGGGGGGGGGGGGGGGGGGGGTAACTCATTCAAATACCTGTGTGTCCTCACAGCGCAGCATAACAGCACCAATTAGGAGCCTGCAGGGGCTTGTAGATGGGCCAGAGATATGATTCAACACTGGCTAGGGTGCAGGCACACTCACACACACACAAAAAGGATTGCTCACACACAGACACAGGCACGCACACACACGTACACAACTACAGACATGCTCTTGCACACGCACATACAGGCATGGACACACGCACACACACACACAGGCACCCACACACAAACAAAGGCATGCACACACACAGAGGTTAACACGTACACAAACACAACCGAACACACAGGCAGCAATAAATACTCCCCCACACAAATGCACATGCACTCGCACACACACACATCGAGGCACATGCGCACACCGTCAAGAATGCACAATAAGGAAAAAAATGCGGATGCACGTACACACCTACACACACAGAAACACACACAAAACCAACGCACACGCATGCACTCCATGGCGACCCACAATTACAGCAGTACGCTTCACACTGGAGCGAGCAGACAAACAGGCCCCTGCAGGAAGTCCAAACATGGGCGTGTATTCATAGCACGACTCTGTCTTCTGACGGTGACCTAGTGTCCGTGTGACTCAGCAGCGCATGCTGTGAGCTCCTTCACAGCTCGCCCATGTCTTACTGCTGTGATTACGGAAGCAGGCTTCTCAATCGGACAAGTCTTACAAATAGTTTCCCCCTCAAACAGATGGGCTAGCCCGCATCACTGTCAGCCACCGCCATCCTCGCTCTCACCCACGCTGACTTAAATTAGATATGAAGGTATTTGTTAAAAGAACAAATTAAGGCCGTAATTGAGTACAGTAATTAGGCGAGAGAAGGGGGCCTTTTTGTCACACTTGAGCACAACGAAGCAGACATTTATCATGTGCGAGACATACATCGGGGCCTAATTAAAAAAACTCCATCACTTCGTGGTTAAAGTCATTAATGCGTAATTGAATCCCCTCTTCTTCGGAGGATAAAGCAGAAGGAGGAGATTGGAAGAGAAAGGGAGAGGTTGTGTGACGGGGGAAGCAGAGAATATGGGTGGAGGTTAGATGGGGTTCAATGTGATCCTCAGCCCTTGAACTAAATCCACTACCTACAGCTACATCAGACAGGACAGGACAAATAGAACGTCAACCCTTTATCGAGCCATTTGTGGAATCACACTAGAATAAGCAAAGAAACAATGATGTGTGTGTGTGTCTGGGTGTGTGCATATGCGTGCGCATAGGCCTGTCTTAACCAACACGACGTTCTCCCCGCTGATCTGCGTGTTCTCCCTGCGTCTCCAGAACCTTCTGTTCCCCAACCAGCCCCAGCAGCCCAACAGCCGCTTCTCAGTGTCTCCGGGCGGAGCCCTGACCATCGGCTCGGTGCAGCGCTCCGACGCTGGCTACTACATCTGCCAGGCGCTCACCGTGGCGGGCAGCATCCTGGCCAAGGCTCAGCTGGAGGTGACCGACGGTAAGGGCGGCAGCACGCACACACACGCACACACGCAAGCACACACACTCACACACACACACACACACACACACACACACACACACACACACACACACACACACACACACACACACAGAGGCACGCATGTAGGCACATACATACACACACACAGGTAAAAATGTATGCCCACACACATATACAATACATACACACGTATGCAGGTACACACACACACACACACACACACACACACACACACACACACACACACACACAAACACATAAACATGTGTGCAGCTACCAACATAAACACACACACACACACACACACACACACACACACACACACACACACACACACACACACACACACACACACACACACAGGATGCAGGATAGTCTAGAGGTTTGCAGTTTGACTCCCAGCCAAGAGGTTGTGGGGTTAATACCTGTGGGCGAGAATCCTTGAGCAGGATGCCCTAATGACCTGCTCACCGCTGACCTCAACATTCATTTTTTTTCTAAATTCTCTGTAAGTCAATAGGGATGAAAGCATCTGCTAAATGACTTGGTAGTAAGCAGTACACACAGATGTGTGCGTGTTGCAAAACACATACACAGATTTGTGCAAGTGCCAATAGGGCCAAAAGAAAAAATGTGTTGATGTGTTCGATTTCGGGTCGGCCGTTTCGCTCCTGAAAAGGAAAAACATGTTTTCATCCTCCCATCTAACTATTTATTCTTTACTCTGCTTTTAATTTGATGATATTTAATTTTGCACACATTCCCTTATTTCTTTACCCTCGAGACTGTTAAATAGAATTTGGCCTTCAGCAGTCTTGCAAGTGTATATTAAAAAAAGTGTTAGTTTTTCATGTGCTGGAATAAATTCTGCTTTTGTGCGAGGAACCGCTGTGCGTGGATTTGCCCTTGGCCTCTAGTTACTTTCTTGCATTAGTAAGTTCTTTTTAATTTTGTAAAAATGTTCTACATTTATTTTTTATTTCTGTGGAGAAACACTGCCCTTGAGTCACTCTGGGTTTAATGATCAGCACTCAACTGAGTATTTTCAAGTGTGTGTGTGTGTGTGTTTTATATGTGCGTGTGCAGATGTTTGTGTGTGTGTGTGTCTGTGCATGTGCGTGTGTTTTGCTTTCACATCAGTTTGTGTGTGTGTGTGTGTGTGTGTGTGTGTGTGTGTGTGTGTGTGGCTATGTGTGCGTGTGTGCTAGAGAGAGAGAGGAGAAGAGGGGGGTGAGTGATTAAGTGAGTGCTTGACAACGGGCTTTTCGGCACGATGAATGATGAGGTCCTGCAAGGTGTGGAGACATCTAATCTGCCTGGCTGTTGGGGAGGGAAGATGGACGGACATCCAGGGCTCTCCTGAAGGACCCGCTACAGCCCTACAGATTAAACACCCCCCTTCCCCTGCCCCAACGCACAATCACTTTTTCTCCGTCTAAACCCACACTGTAATGATCCATCTGCAACATCGCACACAACGTCAACATTTGTTGTCGTTTGCCCTCGGGGCAGCCAACCAATCACCTGCAGCAACACGCCACAGTGCCCCCCCAAACTAGACCTGTTCTGTTTACCTAAGCGTTGTTTAGGCTCAGGTGTAGCTCAGGGGGAAGGGGGGGGGGGGGGGGGGGGGGGGGGGATACAAGAGTGGGAGTCGTGCATTCAAGGCCGAACAGGGAGGGTTGGAGGGAGGGAGGGGGGGGGGGAGGTCCCTGCCACACCTGCCGCAGCCATCAGGTGGATTTTGCTGAAAGCCTGCCGATTTCAAGGAGATCCCCTAATGAGAAATTCCTGACCCGTGGCGACCAAGGCCTCCTCCGAGAGCCGAGCCTCTCGACGACGACGTCGACCCATCACAACCATCAGTCGCCGTCCCCCCCCCCACCCCGCCTTTAACCCCCACCGTCTCGCCTCAGACCCGCCCTCGGGATCGTCATCAGCCGTTTCCTCCCCAGATCAGCTTCCCAAAACATGGAATGCGTCGGTCGGAGCGCCGGGGAGAGAAGGAACACCCCGGAGTCATTAACGAATACCGATCCTCTGAGCGAAACGTGTGGGATTACTGCGGGCCGGAGCGCGGGCAGCGGCCTGAGCCCTGCCGGCGCGGTGTCTCCGTGAATCATTCAGGGGCGATAGCGGTGACAGTGGAAGCATCCCCCCCCCCCCCCCCCCCCCCCCCCCTATCCACCCACCCACCCCCCAAAGCGCTAATGGCCTGGGTTGAAATTGATTAGGGCTGGGGAAGAGGCCTGATGTAGGTGGTGAGGATTCGTGCGGCGGCTACAGCGAGGCCAGTCCAGTTTATTTATGCAGTCTTTAATCACAGCGGCTGTCTCCCATCACTTCAGAGCCCCCCCCCCCCTTTTAAAGAGCGGAGAGGATGATGACGACCACGGTGGACCGCAAACCCGAGATAAATATGTAAACATTGACTTCGCTCACCTCGCAGGAGTACCGTGTTTATTATTTAGTGGATGCTGGTTTTCTCAAATTGGCCGAGCTTTTTATATTTTTCGTTATTAGAGTAGGACGGAAAACTCTTTTAAAAAAAACCAAGCGATGCGTCTCATCGTTAATTTCACACTTTCGGAGCGCACAACCTTTTCTTCATTAGGTGAACTGAGACAGAGAGGACGGCCAAAGGTGATACGAAGCGGTGTTATTCAAGTCTGTTGCGGTTACTTCCTGCCCTCGCCCCGTGATGTATCTGTGGGTGGACGTCGGGGAGAGAGCCGGTGTGTGGAAAGGTTACGGAGGTAGACTTGATAATTGGAACCAGCAAGGTCTTAAATCATGAATCCATAACTTCTAATGAATGTGGAAGCGGCTTTGATGCCAGGGTTTCTCCACATATTTCAGCGAAAGCTGAACTCTTCAAGAGGTGTCCTCTGACACGTGTACTATTTAATACAAGGAACCCTAAGGTGATTTATGAGGCCTTACAAAGGGATACATCCATCTAATATGGATCCAACAGTTCCATATTAGTGTGCACATGAAGAAGCCTGTCTGGTTTCCTGGAACAGTGACTATTTCCTCTTCTGAAGTAAAAGGTCTCTCCTTTTTCAACCTGTTGAACTCAATTCGAACAAACAGCCTCATAAATGTCTGCTTTTAATTCATTTAATTCAATTTCTGGACTATACCTATTGTTTTAACATGCTCCCAGACACCAGCGGGCATAATGAAGAACTTATCTGAACCCACACTGGGGAAACCCATTTCGTCTTTCAAATAAAGGTGTTTCTCAACGGGCAGCCCTCATGCATTGCTTTGTTTCATTCATGTAATTCCGCTACTACTGGGCTACACCTTTTGTTTTGACAGCCTACCACCCTGTGGAGCATAATGAAGTACTTACCCGCACCCACACTGGGTCAACGGACAGGAACCACGCGGCCACACCGTGCCGCAGCGGCGAGGGGGGTATAAACATGGGTCTGTGTCCGCGTGTTGGTGGGGGGGGGGGGGGGGGGGGGGGGGGGGGGCTGTGTAGAGTCCCCTCGCCACATCAATAGCGGCTGGAAACTGTGTTCAGCTGTTTCTCCCCCAGCTTCCTGGAAGGCCAGCGCGAAGACATTGTATTGCGGTGTAATTACAGAGACCTGGGGATGAATCTAGTTCCGTGCCCACATCCGATACTTACGTGTTTGGTTTTGTTGTGGGGAGGTTATTTCACGTATTTTCTTTTTTTACTCCCTTATTACTCTTTAATCACGTTTCCTAACTTTGAACCATTTGAATTCCACTTTTTTTGTTTGTTTTTCCATCAAGGTCTTTCTTTGAACGTCAAAATAATTACAATCGTGCGCCAATATAAACTGACCTCAAACCCGGCACAATTAACTGTTATCCTTCAAACGTTAGTACTGTTATCTGTTGTTTTAATGTGTGCTATTTGCTGTTATCGTATCTTTTTGTTTTTGATATGTAAATCACTTTGTTGCGAAACACAGCTTCAAAAACTCATAATAATTACAGTTTTCAGCGCGACGCTAAGCTAACGCGACCAACCGCCTCTTCCCCAGTTCTGACAGACAGGCCGCCGCCCATCATCCGTCAAGGGCCGTCCAATCAGACGCTGGGGGTGGACAGCGTGGCCTTGCTGAAGTGCCAGGCGTCCGGAGACCCAATCCCGTCCATTAGCTGGCTGAAAGATGGAGTCAGTCTGCTGGGCAAGGACCCGCGCATGTCCCTGCAGGAGCTGGGCAGCCTCCAGATCAGGAGCGTCAAGGTGAGGCACCTGCTGTGGTGTTGAGCTCTAGATAACACCTTCCCTGTGAGTGCTACCTGTAATGATAGCTGAAGTATCGCGCCAACCCCACTGCCTACCCACGGTACGAGTGGTGCAGGCCTTTGTTTGCGGAACCCCCTTTGACCTTGTTTTGTTGTGTTGAAGAAGGGCCCGCTCTGTACCGAGTTGGGGACGCTATGAGTGTCATTTGTGGTGTTATCCTTGTGTTGTACCTGTGACTTTAACGGGATGCAAATGCATGTTGCAAAAATGTAATCCGTTTAGCTAAAGAGCGGGTTGCGTTTAGCTAAAGAAGGGGTTGCGTTACCCAAATGCTTAATCATAGTTCTAGGTCAAACGGTGAAGCCGGCTTAAAGGAACTTGTAATCAAGAAATGTGCCAGGTTTTATAAAATACAGCGTTTGAACCAGGAATTCTTACATCACGTGGATGGGCAAACGTGTCGTGTCCGGTGGGATCGATGCCTTTTCCGTGTTCCACTTTCCCGTCTCTTCCCCCCCCCCCCACACACCTACGGTTCTGACATCCTGTCCGTCAACACTCTTCCTGTCTGCTGTCACATGTGATCTCATCTCATATGATGTTGTCTCTCGACGCAGCATGCGTCTGCGTCTGCTGCCCTCGGCGTGCATTCTATCCACTAAGGAGCCCCTTAGTGGATTCGATTTGCCCAGCCGTGTGACTGAGACGGACAAGCAGAATCACGTTGCCTTTAAAAGAGATGAATAGGCACTATTGATTTTGGGGTAAATTGTTTGATACTATCACTTAGTGGCGTGACAGCTCCTAAAAGGCAAGGCTGCGGCAGCTCTAGCTATAGGATGCACACGCACGTGGCATCACCGCACGCACACACACACAAACACACACGTGGCCACACACGCACCCCCCATTCAGGGTGTATTCGATTTAAAAAGCTATTTTTTTTTCTCCCTCGCCCCCCAATCCCCGCCCCCTCTCTCGCCGGAATATCCTTAATTTTTGAAAAAAAATCCCGACCCCCAGCGTTTTTATTTAATAAAGACCCGACGGCGAGTCTCACACAGAAAATAACTAAACACGAAAACCCCAACACACAGGCAAAGTTCCCTCGGAGGGACGGAGAGACAGGCCAGCTGTCAGCGGTCCAGGGGGCTCACACAGCCCCCCCAACCCTCCCTAACTGAATTAGCCTCTCCTTTGTTGTGGTCGGCAGGACGGTGGGGAAATAAGGGGGAGAGGAGAGGTGGTGCTGCCGCGGACGGGCGGCGAGGAGAAAATTGAATTAATTAGGAAATTAGCGTCAGCACTTTGGGCCACTCACCAGTGACATGCAATTTGGCCGACGCCAGATCGAGCCGCGAAGCCACCGCATGGATTTATGATGACGGGAAGTGGATCATGGGGGGAGATCACTCCTACTCCATCTTCCTCCTTGCTTATTGCCTGCTTTTCTGCACGGCGAAGAGCAGGAACGAAAGCAAATGCTAATCTGGGACGGAGCAGTAATGGCAAAATTTCTGAGGATGGGAGATGGCAGATGAATGTAAAAGTGGTAGGGGCGGGATTACGCCTTGTTTCCCGTTTGATTATGGAGATATTCCACTCAGAAGGGGAATTTGTTTGTTTATTTCGACGAAGGACCCTTTTTCTAATAGCACTGGTGTTCAGACCGGAGGTTTATGCTTTTCTTCCCACCTTGAAAGGTTTACTAGTGCAGTGCTGGCTGAGTTTGTGTTTGCCCATAACATTCTTATCGATCCCCACCTCCGGCGCTTTATATTTTGATTTCCATGGCTGGCGAGGTGGCTACCAACGTGCTGACCATGTGTGTGTGTGACCTGTGACCCTCAGCTCTCTGACTCTGGGATCTACACCTGCGTGGCGGCCAGTTCCAGCGGCGAAACGTCGTGGAGCGCCTTCTTGGAAGTCAAAGGTACCGAATCGCCTTCCCCTCCCCCCCTGCCCCCCTTATGACCTTATCCCCTTCCCTAAATGTCTGGAATCGTTTCATCTCGGGAGGCTATTAATCGGCCAACGATTCCCATCTCATTCTTTTATGAGCGGACGTGAATGTCACCGTGCCAACCCTTCACCCTCTTTCCCCCCCCAACCGTCCCTCAGAGGCCGGCAGCCTGTTGGTGGTGAAGACCCGGGACGACATGGAGCTGCCCGGCCCCCCCTCCAAGCCCCAGGTCACGGACGTCACCAAGAACAGCGTGTCCCTGTCCTGGCAGCCCGGTCTGCCCGGCTCTTCGCCCGTGGCCTCCTTCGTCATCGAGGCCTTCAGGTCAGCTCCGCCCACCTTAAGCCTAACCAGTGTCACGCTTAACACTGGATATTTTTGTAGCAGAATTTCCCCTTTGGGGGGTAATGGTGTCACCTCATCTTGTGGTATGTGGCGATGGAGATTGTACGCCGTATCACCATTGTTAACGTTGCGGTTACATCGTCGTTGCAGCCAATCGGTGAGCAACAGCTGGCAGACGGTGGCGGACCACGTGAAGACCACCCAGTTCACGGTGAAGGGTCTCCGGCCCAACACCATCTACCTCTTCATGGTCCGAGCGGTCAACACCCAGGGCCTGAGCGACCCCAGCCCCATGTCGGAGCCTGTTCGGACCCAAGGTACCCCCCCCCATACCACCCCCCTTTAACATCGGCACCACAAATGTAGAAATGCCACACAGCCATTACAGTGCTTGCGGAGTGATTCAGCTTCCAGTGTCATTTACAGCGGAAACGTGTCTCAATGTCTGTTGGTTTATTGTTCGATGCTACTGACGCTGTTTATCACTTGTGTGGCCCCTGATACACAACACAAGTGTAGAAGGTATAAACTTCTTGTTGCCCCCGTGCAATGAAGAGCGATTAGCCGGTATCTTTCTAACTTTACTTCACAGAGGTCAGGCCAGCCCTCTCCTCCACATGGCCCATTATGGCCACACTTAGGCCATTATGTAAAGTCGGAGTGTCTACTTTTGGAAGGACTAACAGTGTTAGAACAATCCCTGCTATGTTAATGACGATAACAGGAGAAAATGACCCAGGGCAGATTGGATTAAGGTGCCACAGACAGACTCCCGTCTCTGCATTACACTGATACGATAAGTCCGGCCGCTCCAGCGTTGAGCCACAGCCCTGCTGGGCTCTCGATTGGCCGGGATGAGCCAACGCTGTTACTGGTGGAGGCTATTGGAGTGTCTATTTAGAAAAGCAGAGAGTGAATCATCGTGGCGGCAATCAAGGTCATCCCAACTACATATGTGGTGGAGGTATAGAGCCAGGATGAGTTTGTGGTTCTTTGACTCCGAGCAGATAGGTTGGAACACCGATGTTGGCAGTTAACCTGTAATCATCGCTCCATCTGCATATTCATATTGTAAAAATTATTATTGGAAAATGAATGAATCTGTTTCCAATAACTTCCTTTTGAGCTCACTTGGCACCACATTGCTTGTAGTTAATCCAAACCGAAATCTCAGTGTCGACTTATTCATTCATTCAGATCATACCTTGCTGGGAGATCGTTGCTACAGTAAACAGCTCCAATCTTTCCTCCCCAGCCCAGTGTCGTGACCCTCTGTCTCCATCCCCACATTGCATCACGTAGATGGGCCTTTTTTTCTTTTATTGGTCGTAACTGGAAACACATGGCCATGCAAAACGGCAAACGAGCTGGAAAATATGACCAGGCCATTCATTCATCATCTTCTGCAGTCAATTTAAGGTTTGCACTCAGACATGACTCATTGACACGGTCGTACGCATCTACGGTTACCGAAGACGTCACACACCAATCCCTGATCCGACCAC
>NC_082397.1:8397208-8409708 GCF_031168955.1 Gadus macrocephalus
CCTTTGATGAAAAACGCCCAGCGCCTCAAAGACCAGCCCACGTTAAGCTCATTACGAGGCCCTACCCCAGGCTTGGCTTGCACCTCTGCATACATTAGATATCAAAGTCTCCTCCAACACATCCCTGTATCAGTGGGAGCTTTTTTTGTCTTGTGAACGCGCGAGACGTTGACCCGCCATTCATTCTAGCTTCCTCAGCCTCTCCTCAGAATGAATGGGCAAACACAAAAAAAAAAAAACACCCAGTTACCATGGCGACGGAAAGCCATGGGCAGTGTCCTTGGCGCTTGTGTTTTGTCTCGCTGCAGGCCGGGCGCGAAACACGATGGGCGTCGCTGCATGGAACCCATGCACGGCGTTTTCCGTGTTTCTGTGCGTCGGTTTCGGCGGTGCTTGTCGTTGCCTGAACGGAGAGCAAACCCTTGCAGCCTCCTCTCACCTTCTACCCCCCTCTCCCCCTCTCCCCCCTTCCCTACCCTCGCCCCAGCCCCCACCCCCTCCCTCACGGTTAACTCGTAACCCCCCGACCTCTGTGTCAAGACGTCGACACACTCACACGGGGGGCCGGGCTTCCTCTAACAGTGGCGTCTCTAACCTTTGACCCCCTCCCTTCCTCCCCTCGCCCTACAGCGGCCCCCCAGTTCGTGATCCGACCGAGGGACCAGATCGTGGCGCAGGGCCGCGTGGCCACCTTCCCCTGTGAGACCAAGGGGAACCCCCAGCCCGCCGTGTTCTGGCAGAAGGAGGGCAGCCAGGTGAGGCGAAACAAACACGCCTAACCGCGCTGCACTCAACCCCTCACGGGCAGGCGGTCGCCGCTTGTTGTGAGGACACCTGCTCCTCTGATGCCGTGGTGGTGTACACCGCCTCACTCATGTCCAGACCAGGGCCTGCTCAGTGGTGGTTCGCAAGGGCATGCCGAGGAACAGACACGCAATCGCACACGTACAAAGAATCGCACACACAAAAACAAAAGCGCTAAAAAAACACTAAAAGAATCACACGCCCACGCAAGCACACACACACACACACACACACACACACACACACACACAAACATTACTACGCACGGAAATAATCACACACACACACACACACACACACACACACACACGCACACACACACATATACATTCAAACAATGACACACTCCGACTCCCAATCGCACACATATAGGCACTGCACTACCATTCTAGCTCTATCTGTGAGGGGGATCGGTAACCCAGGCCTGCCCATAGTTAAGCTGTGAGTATCAAAGGGAGCCACTAAGCGACGGTGTGATGAGCTAGCCCGCCTCAGATCAGTTCCTCCCTGACCCGGCTGCTGATAAGAGCCATCCCGATCCCTGGCTTGGAGACGGGGGGGGGGGGGGGGGGGGGGGGGGGGGGGGTAACTCATTCAAATACCTGTGTGTCCTCACAGCGCAGCATAACAGCACCAATTAGGAGCCTGCAGGGGCTTGTAGATGGGCCAGAGATATGATTCAACACTGGCTAGGGTGCAGGCACACTCACACACACACAAAAAGGATTGCTCACACACAGACACAGGCACGCACACACACGTACACAAACTACAGACATGCTCTTGCACACGCACATACAGGCATGGACACACGCACACACACACACAGGCACCCACACACAAACAAAGGCATGCACACACACAGGGGTTAACACGTACACAAACACAACCGAACACACAGGCAGCAATAAATACTCCCCCACACAAATGCACATGCACTCGCACACACACACATCGAGGCACATGCGCACACCGTCAAGAATGCACAATAAGGAAAAAAATGCGGATGCACGTACACACCTACACACACAGAAACACACACAAAACCAACGCACACGCATGCACTCCATGGCGACCCACAATTACAGCAGTACGCTTCACACTGGAGCGAGCAGACAAACAGGCCCCTGCAGGAAGTCCAAACATGGGCGTGTATTCATAGCACGACTCTGTCTTCTGACGGTGACCTAGTGTCCGTGTGACTCAGCAGCGCAATGCTGTGAGCTCCTTCACAGCTCGCCCATGTCTTACTGCTGTGATTACGGAAGCAGGCTTCTCAATCGGACAAGTCTTACAAATAGTTTCCCCCTCAAACAGATGGGCTAGCCCGCATCACTGTCAGCCACCGCCATCCTCGCTCTCACCCACGCTGACTTAAATTAGATATGAAGGTATTTGTTAAAAGAACAAATTAAGGCCGTAATTGAGTACAGTAATTAGGCGAGAGAAGGGGGCCTTTTTGTCACACTTGAGCACAACGAAGCAGACATTTATCATGTGCGAGACATACATCGGGGCCTAATTAAAAAAACTCCATCACTTCGTGGTTAAAGTCATTAATGCGTAATTGAATCCCCTCTTCTTCGGAGGATAAAGCAGAAGGAGGAGATTGGAAGAGAAAGGGAGAGGTTGTGTGACGGGGGAAGCAGAGAATATGGGTGGAGGTTAGATGGGGTTCAATGTGATCCTCAGCCCTTGAACTAAATCCACTACCTACAGCTACATCAGACAGGACAGGACAAATAGAACGTCAACCCTTTATCGAGCCATTTGTGGAATCACACTAGAATAAGCAAAGAGACAATGATGTGTGTGTGTGTCTGGGTGTGTGCATATGCGTGCGCATAGGCCTGTCTTAACCAACACGACGTTCTCCCCGCTGATCTGCGTGTTCTCCCTGCGTCTCCAGAACCTTCTGTTCCCCAACCAGCCCCAGCAGCCCAACAGCCGCTTCTCAGTGTCTCCGGGCGGAGCCCTGACCATCGGCTCGGTGCAGCGCTCCGACGCTGGCTACTACATCTGCCAGGCGCTCACCGTGGCGGGCAGCATCCTGGCCAAGGCTCAGCTGGAGGTGACCGACGGTAAGGGCGGCAGCACGCACACACACGCACACACGCAAGCACACACACACACACACACACACACACACACACACACACACACACACACACACACACACACACACACACACGCACACACACACACACACACACACACACACAGAGGCACGCATGTAGGCACATACATACACACACACAGGTAAAAATGTATGCCCACACACATATACAATACATACACACGTATGCAGGTACACACACACACACACACACACACACACACACACACACACACACACACACACACACACACACACACACACACACACACAAACACATAAACATGTGTGCAGCTACCAACATAAACACACACACACACACACACACACACACACACACACACACAGGATGCAGGATAGTCTAGAGGTTTGCAGTTTGACTCCCAGCCAAGAGGTTGTGGGGTTAATACCTGTGGGCGAGAATCCTTGAGCAGGATGCCCTAATGACCTGCTCACCGCTGACCTCAACATTCATTTTTTTTTCTAAATTCTCTGTAAGTCAATAGGGATGAAAGCATCTGCTAAATGATTTGGTAGTAAGCAGTACACACAGATGTGTGCGTGTTGCAAAACACATACACAGATTCGTGCAAGTGCCAATAGGGCCAAAGAAAAAATGTGTTGATGTGTTCGATTTCGGGTCGGCCGTTTCGCTCCTGAAAAGGAAAAACATGTTTTCATCCTCCCATCTAACTATTTATTCTTTACTCTGCTTTTAATTTGATGATATTTAATTTTGCACACATTCCCTTATTTCTTTACCCTCGAGACTGTTAAATAGAATTTGGCCTTCAGCAGTCTTGCAAGTGTATATTAAAAAAAGTGTTAGTTTTTCATGTGCTGGAATAAATTCTGCTTTTGTGCGAGGAACCGCTGTGCGTGGATTTGCCCTTGGCCTCTAGTTACTTTCTTGCATTAGTAAGTTCTTTTTAATTTTGTAAAAATGTTCTACATTTATTTTTTATTTCTGTGGAGAAACACTGCCCTTGAGTCACTCTGGGTTTAATGATCAGCACTCAACTGAGTATTTTCAAGTGTGTGTGTGTGTGTGTTTTATATGTGCGTGTGCAGATGTTTGTGTGTGTGTGTGTCTGTGCATGTGCGTGTGTTTTGCTTTCACATCAGTTTGTGTGTGTGTGTGTGTGTGTGTGTGTGTGTGTGTGTGTGTGTGTGTGTGTGTGGCTATGTGTGCGTGTGTGCTAGAGAGAGAGAGGAGAAGAGGGGGGTGAGTGATTAAGTGAGTGCTTGACAACGGGCTTTTCGGCACGATGAATGATGAGGTCCTGCAAGGTGTGGAGACATCTAATCTGCCTGGCTGTTGGGGAGGGAAGATGGACGGACATCCAGGGCTCTCCTGAAGGACCCGCTACAGCCCTACAGATTAAACACCCCCCTTCCCCTGCCCCAACGCACAATCACTTTTTCTCCGTCTAAACCCACACTGTAATGATCCATCTGCAACATCGCACACAACGTCAACATTTGTTGTCGTTTGCCCTCGGGGCAGCCAACCAATCACCTGCAGCAACACGCCACAGTGCCCCCCCAAACTAGACCTGTTCTGTTTACCTAAGCGTTGTTTAGGCTCAGGTGTAGCTCAGGGGGAAGGGGGGGGGGGGGGGGGGGGGGGGATACAAGAGTGGGAGTCGTGCATTCAAGGCCGAACAGGGAGGGTTGGAGGGAGGGAGGGGGGGGGGAGGTCCCTGCCACACCTGCCGCAGCCATCAGGTGGATTTTGCTGAAAGCCTGCCGATTTCAAGGAGATCCCCTAATGAGAAATTCCTGACCCGTGGCGACCAAGGCCTCCTCCGAGAGCCTAGCCTCTCGACGACGACGTCGACCCATCACAACCATCAGTCGCCGTCCCCCCCCCACCCCGCCTTTAACCCCCACCGTCTCGCCTCAGACCCGCCCTCGGGATCGTCATCAGCCGTTTCCTCCCCAGATCAGCTTCCCAAAACATGGAATGCGTCGGTCGGAGCGCCGGGGAGAGAAGGAACACCCCGGAGTCATTAACGAATACCGATCCTCTGAGCGAAACGTGTGGGATTACTGCGGGCCGGAGCGCGGGCAGCGGCCTGAGCCCTGCCGGCGCGGTGTCTCCGTGAATCATTCAGGGGCGATAGCGGTGACAGTGGAAGCATCCCCCCCCCCCCCCCCCCCCCCCCCTATCCACCCACCCACCCCCCAAAGCGCTAATGGCCTGGGTTGAAATTGATTAGGGCTGGGGAAGAGGCCTGATGTAGGTGGTGAGGATTCGTGCGGCGGCTACAGCGAGGCCAGTCCAGTTTATTTATGCAGTCTTTAATCACAGCGGCTGTCTCCCATCACTTCAGAGCCCCCCCCCTTTTAAAGAGCGGAGAGGATGATGACGACCACGGTGGACCGCAAACCCGAGATAAATATGTAAACATGGACTTCGCTCACCTCGCAGGAGTACCGTGTTTATTATTTAGTGGATGCTGGTTTTCTCAAATTGGCCGAGCTTTTTATATTTTTCGTTATTAGAGTAGGACGGAAAACTCTTTTAAAAAAACCAAGCGATGCGTCTCATCGTTAATTTCACACTTTCGGAGCGCACAACCTTTTCTTCATTAGGTGAACTGAGACAGAGAGGACGGCCAAAGGTGATACGAAGCGGTGTTATTCAAGTCTGTTGCGGTTACTTCCTGCCCTCGCCCCGTGATGTATCTGTGGGTGGACGTCGGGGAGAGAGCCGGTGTGTGGAAAGGTTACGGAGGTAGACTTGATAATTGGAACCAGCAAGGTCTTAAATCATGAATCCATAACTTCTAATGAATGTGGAAGCGGCTTTGATGCCAGGGTTTCTCCACATATTTCAGCGAAAGCTGAACTCTTCAAGAGGTGTCCTCTGACACGTGTACTATTTAATACAAGGAACCCTAAGGTGATTTATGAGGCCTTACAAAGGGATACATCCATCTAATATGGATCCAACAGTTCCGTATTAGTGTGCACATGAAGAAGCCTGTCTGGTTTCCTGGAACAGTGACTATTTCCTCTTCTGAAGTAAAAGGTCTCTCCTTTTTCAACCTGTTGAACTCAATTCGAACAAACAGCCTCATAAATGTCTGCTTTTAATTCATTTAATTCAATTTCTGGACTATACCTATTGTTTTAACATGCTCCCAGACACCAGCGGGCATAATGAAGAACTTATCTGAACCCACACTGGGGAAACCCATTTCGTCTTTCAAATAAAGGTGTTTCTCAACGGGCAGCACTCATGCATTGCTTTGTTTCATTCATGTAATTCCGCTACTACTGGGCTACACCTTTTGTTTTGACAGCCTACCACCCTGTGGAGCATAATGAAGTACTTACCCGCACCCACACTGGGTCAACGGACAGGAACCACGTGGCCACACCGTGCCGCAGCGGCGAGGGGGGTATAAACATGGGTCTGTGTCCGCGTGTTGGTGGGGGGGGGGGGGGGCTGTGTAGAGTCCCCTCGCCACATCAATAGCGGCTGGAAACTGTGTTCAGCTGTTTCTCCCCCAGCTTCCTGGAAGGCCAGCGCGAAGACATTGTATTGCGGTGTAATTACAGAGACCTGGGGATGAATCTAGTTCCGTGCCCACATCCGATACTTACGTGTTTGGTTTTGTTGTGGGGAGGTTATTTCACGTATTTTCTTTTTTTACTCCCTTATTACTCTTTAATCACGTTTCCTAACTTTGAACCATTTGAATTCCACTTTTTTTGTTTGTTTTTCCATCAAGGTCTTTCTTTGAACGTCAAAATAATTACAATCGTGCGCCAATATAAACTGACCTCAAACCCGGCACAATTAACTGTTATCCTTCAAACGTTAGTACTGTTATCTGTTGTTTTAATGTGTGCTATTTGCTGTTATCGTATCTTTTTGTTTTTGATATGTAAATCACTTTGTTGCGAAACACAGCTTCAAAAACTCATAATAATTACAGTTTTCAGCGCGACGCTAAGCTAACGCGACCAACCGCCTCTTCCCCAGTTCTGACAGACAGGCCGCCGCCCATCATCCGTCAAGGGCCGTCCAATCAGACGCTGGGGGTGGACAGCGTGGCCTTGCTGAAGTGCCAGGCGTCCGGAGACCCAATCCCGTCCATTAGCTGGCTGAAAGATGGAGTCAGTCTGCTGGGCAAGGACCCGCGCATGTCCCTGCAGGAGCTGGGCAGCCTCCAGATCAGGAGCGTCAAGGTGAGGCACCTGCTGTGGTGTTGAGCTCTAGATAACACCTTCCCTGTGAGTGCTACCTGTAATGATAGCTGAAGTATCGCGCCAACCCCACTGCCTACCCACGGTACGAGTGGTGCAGGCCTTTGTTTGCGGAACCCCTTTGACCTTGTTTTGTTGTGTTGAAGAAGGGCCCGCTCTGTACCGAGTTGGGGACGCTATGAGTGTCATTTGTGGTGTTATCCTTGTGTTGTACCTGTGACTTTAACGGGATGCAAATACATGTTGCAAAAATGTAATCCGTTTAGCTAAAGAGCGGGTTGCGTTTAGCTAAAGAAGGGGTTACGTTACCCAAATGCTTAATCATAGTTCTAGGTCAAACGGTGAAGCCGGCTTAAAGGAACTTGTAATCAAGAAATGTGCCAGGTTTTATAAAATACAGCGTTTGAACCAGGAATTATTACATCACGTGGATGGGCAAACGTGTCGTGTCCGGTGGGATCGATGCCTTTTCCGTGTTCCACTTTCCCGTCTCTTCCCCCCCCCCACCTACGGTTCTGACATCCTGTCCGTCAACACTCTTCCTGTCTGCTGTCACATGTGATCTCATCTCATATGATGTTGTCTCTCGACGCAGCATGCGTCTGCGTATGCTGCCCTCGGCGTGCATTCTATAGCGGGCAGCGATTCAGCGTAGGAGCCCCTTAGTGGATTCGATTTGCCCAGCCGTGTGACTGAGACGGACAAGCAGAATCACGTTGCCTTTAAAAGAGATGAATAGGCACTATTGATTTGGGGGTAAATTGTTTGATACTATCACTTAGTGGCGTGACAGCTCCTAAAAGGCAAGGCTGCGGCAGCTCTAGCTATAGGATGCACACGCACGTGGCATCACCGCACGCACACACACACAAACACACACGTGGCCACACACGCACCCCCCATTCAGGGTGTATTCGATTTAAAAAGCTATTTTTTTTTCTCCCTCGCCCCCCAATCCCCGCCCCCTCTCTCGCCGGAATATCCTTAATTTTTGAAAAAAAATCCCGACCCCCAGCGTTTTTATTTAATAAAGACCCGACGGCGAGTCTCACACAGAAAATAACTAAACACGAAAACCCCAACACACAGGCAAAGTTCCCTCGGAGGACGGAGAGACAGGCCAGCTGTCAGCGGTCCAGGGGGCTCACACAGCCCCCACCCCCCCCCCCCCCCCCCCCAACCCTCCCTAACTGAATTAGCCTCTCCTTTGTTGTGGTCGGCAGGACGGTGGGGAAATAAGGGGGAGAGGAGAGGTGGTGCTGCCGCGGACGGGCGGCGAGGAGAAAATTGAATTAATTAGGAAATTAGCGTCAGCACTTTGGGCCACTCACCAGTGACATGCAATTTGGCCGACGCCAGATCGAGCCGCGAAGCCACCGCATGGATTTATGATGACGGGAAGTGGATCATGGGGGGAGATCACTCCTACTCCATCTTCCTCCTTGCTTATTGCCTGCTTTTCTGCACGGCGAAGAGCAGGAACGAAAGCAAATGCTAATCTGGGACGGAGCAGTAATGGCAAAATTTCTGAGGATGGGAGATGGCAGATGAATGTAAAAGTGGTAGGGGCGGGATTACGCCTTGTTTCCCGTTTGATTACGGAGATATTCCACTCAGAAGGGGAATTTGTTTGTTTATTTCGACGAAGGACCCTTTTTCTAATAGCACTGGTGTTCAGACCGGAGGTTTATGCTTTTCTTCCCACCTTGAAAGGTTTACTAGTGCAGTGCTGGCTGAGTTTGTGTTTGCCCATAACATTCTTATCGATCCCCACCTCCGGCGCTTTATATTTTGATTTCCATGGCTGGCGAGGTGGCTACCAACGTGCTGACCATGTGTGTGTGTGACCTGTGACCCTCAGCTCTCTGACTCTGGGATCTACACCTGCGTGGCGGCCAGTTCCAGCGGCGAAACGTCGTGGAGCGCCTTCTTGGAAGTCAAAGGTACCGAATCGCCTTCCCCTCCCCCCCCCCCTGCCCCCCTTATGACCTTATCCCCTTCCCTAAATGTCTGGAATCGTTTCATCTCGGGAGGCTATTAATCGGCCAACGATTCCCATCTCATTCTTTTATGAGCGGACGTGAATGTCACCGTGCCAACCCTTCACCCTCTTCCCCCCCCAACCGTCCCTCAGAGGCCGGCAGCCTGTTGGTGGTGAAGACCCGGGACGACATGGAGCTGCCCGGCCCCCCCTCCAAGCCCCAGGTCACGGACGTCACCAAGAACAGCGTGTCCCTGTCCTGGCAGCCCGGTCTGCCCGGCTCTTCGCCCGTGGCCTCCTTCGTCATCGAGGCCTTCAGGTCAGCTCCGCCCACCTTAAGCCTAACCAGTGTCACGCTTAACACTGGATATTTTTGTAGCAGAATTTCCCCTTTGGGGGGTAATAGTGTCATCTCATCTTGTGGTATGTGGCGCTGGAGATTGTACGCCGTATCACCATTGTTAACGTCGCGGTTACATCGTCGTTGCAGCCAATCGGTGAGCAACAGCTGGCAGACGGTGGCGGACCACGTGAAGACCACCCAGTTCACGGTGAAGGGTCTCCGGCCCAACACCATCTACCTCTTCATGGTCCGAGCGGTCAACACCCAGGGCCTGAGCGACCCCAGCCCCATGTCGGAGCCTGTTCGGACCCAAGGTACCCCCCCCCATACCACCCCCTTTAACATCGGCACCACAAATGTAGAAATGCCACACAGCCATTACAGTGCTTGTGGAGTGATTCAGCTTCCAGTGTCATTTACAGCGGAAACGTGTCTCAATGTCTGTTGGTTTATTGTTCGATGCTACTGACGCTGTTTATCACTTGTGTGGCCCCTGATACACAACACAAGTGTAGAAGGTATAAACTTCTTGTTGCCCCCGTGCAATGAAGAGCGATTAGCCGGTATCTTTCTAACTTTACTTCACAGAGGTCAGGCCAGCCCTCTCCTCCACATGGCCCATTATGGCCACACTTAGGCCATTATGTAAAATCGGAGTGTCTACTTTTGGAAGGACTAACAGTGTTAGAACAATCCCTGCTATGTTAATGACGATAACAGGAGAAAATGACCCAGGGCAGATTGGATTAAGGTGCCACAGACAGACTCCCGTCTCTGCATTACACTGATACGATAAGTCCGGCCGCTCCAGCGTTGAGCCACAGCCCTGCTGGGCTCTCGATTGGCCGGGATGAGCCAACGCTGTTACTGGTGGAGGCTATTGGAGTGTCTATTTAGAAAAGCAGAGAGTGAATCATCGTGGCGGCAATCAAGGTCATCCCAACTACATATGTGGTGGAGGTATAGAGCCAGGATGAGTTTGTGGTTCTTTGACTCCGAGCAGATAGGTTGGAACACTGATGTTGGCAGTTAACCTGTAATCATCGCTCCATCTGCTTATTCATATTGTAAAAATTATTATTGGAAAATGAATGAATCTGTTTCCAATAACTTCCTTTTGAGCTCACTTGGCACCACATTGCTTGTAGTTAATCCAAACCGAAATCTCAGTGTCGACTTATTCATTCATTCAGATCATACCTTGCTGGGAGATCGTTGCTACAGTAAACAGCTCCAATCTTTCCTCCCCAGCCCAGTGTCGTGACCCTCTGTCTCCATCCCCACATTGCATCACGTAGATGGGCCTTTTTTTCTTTTATTGGTCGTAACTGGAAACACATGGCCATGCAAAACGGCAAACGAGCTGGAAAATATGACCAGGCCATTCATTCATCATCTCTGCAGTCAATTTAAGGTTTGCGCTCAGACATGACTCATTGACACGGTCGTACGCATCTACGGTTACCGAAGACGTCACACACCAATCCCTGATCCGACCACTGTTCTCCCAGGGAGAAGAAGAACCAAAGGATGCAAAAGACATGCGAAAGACAGATTGGGACTTTGTCAAGTGAATTTGTAATAATCCCTGCAATGTTAAGCCTCTCTTAGATGAATGAATTGAAGTTGTCTGTTCTTCAGCGATGCTTTGGCTGTTGGACAGATTTTGTAATACACAAAGGCTTATTATATTAGAAATGTTGAACACAATGTTGTAAAACAGACTCCTCAACCAAACCGTATCTCTATCTCTTTGTCTCTTTCTCTGTCTCTCTGTCTGTCTGTCTGTCTGTCTGTCTGTCTGTCTGTCTGTCTGTCTGTCTGTCTGTCTGTCTGTCTGTCTGTCTGTCTGTCTGTCTGTCTGTCTGTCTGTCTGTCTCTTTCTCTGTCTCTCTCTCTCCCCCTCCCTCCCTCCCTCTCTCTCTCTCTCGCTGTACCTTCTCCTCCTCGCCAGACATCAGCCCCCCGTCGCCGGGCGTGGACCACAGGCACGTGCAGAAGGAGCTTGGAGAGGTCATAGTTCGCCTGCACAACCCGGTGGTCATGAGCCCCACCACCATACAGGTTACCTGGACGGTGAGTACGCACAACGGTGTGTTGCACCTCACTTCCGAGCCTCCTCAATGACCGGACCTCCGTTTCTTGAGCTTCACAAACAGACGAACGTCTGTTTGTGAAGCTCAAGAAATGGAGGTCCGAGCCGCCTCCATGAACGGACCTCCGTTTCTTGAGCTTCACAAACAGACGAACGTCTGTGCTCGGAAATGGGGTGCCAGGGATGACAGTCTTCAGGGGGTTCACAGGACTGACTTCCATGCTAGGTCGGTTCCTTCTTCTTACCGTTAGGATCTCAGTGGCATGGTCGTTCTCGTGTCATGTGTTATTCAGGTCCGGGTTGATGGTTATATTCTGTTTAGAAGTTTGAATATTAAGATTGAATGTGAGGGAGTTTTGGTGGTAGGCTAGTGTGAGTCCGGCTCGAAATCGCGCCCTCTATGTGGCAAATGTGGTTTGTTTCCTCGGCTCCCAAGCAGATAAATCTCGATCCTCAAACAGTTGTGAGTAAAAACCAATGGATGACATCAGGGACGCTACGGGCGTCTTTTTCACAGTCCTATTTTGTACGGTTTGAACCTGTAATTAAAAGTTTCACTCCGGTCTGTGTGGCACAGAGCACTCCAGTGGGCTGGGTTTGAAGAAGGAAGGAATATGGGAAATCCATGTATCCCCTCTCTGATATTCAGATTCCTAACTTTGTTCCTCCCTCGTCTTTGATTTAAACATCCCTGAGTCATAAAGTGGGATAGATGTGAATGTGTTTCTCTTTGAAGCTCGAGAGCAATTCCTCCAGGCTAGCATTTTCTCTTTTTTCCTCCTTCTTCTTCTTCTTCTTCTTCTTCTTCTTCTTCTTCTTCTTCTTCTTCTTCTTCTTCTTCTTCTACTTCCTCTGCTCCTGCGGTAGGAAATTCCAAGTTATCCTCTTAAGAAGTGTGCTCTCGCTTTGAAACATTTTAATTGCAGACTCAAAAGTAAGT
>NC_082397.1:8414708-8416489 GCF_031168955.1 Gadus macrocephalus
CTCTTTTCGCCGCTACTGGCGTCAGGGGGGGGGGGGGGGGGGGGGGGGGGGGGGATGTGTAGTCGCCACGGTGAACAGCCAGGCCGTCGTTCGCGATTGGCTGCTTCCCCGCCGTCCTTCCTCAGCGGGCGTACCAGGCTTGTTCTCCAAGACGGACTCTGACCCTCCCCTTTCCTCCCCCCTCGGCCCTGAACCTCTCCCCCAGATCGATACCTGCTGCGTTTTCGGAGCCGCGCGGGCCCATCGATCGCGGCCGCTCGATATGTTTACCGGGCCTGTGTTTCCTCCTCCTCCTCCTCCTCCTCCTCCTCCTCCTCTCGAAGTGTACTGGTTATTTTCTCTTGTGTCTTTCTTTGCTCTGTCTGGCGTTTCCTGTTCGTCTGTGACTCCGTGGATATCGGGCTTCATCCTGTAAGCCCGCTGACCCACGCGTGCCATCCCCGGCCGGGGCAGCGATCCGCGCTTAGCTTGACCGATTGAGCTTCTCTTCCAGCCCGTTCAGTTGTTGCTCTGGGGAAATCAATAGAAGTGCTCTCTCTCTCTCTCTCTCTCTCTCTCTCTCTCTCTCTCTCTCTCTCTCTCTCTCTCTCTCTCTCTCTCTCTCTCTCTCTCTCTCTCTCTCTCTCTCTCTCTCTGAGCTGGAGACAGAGGCTGGGGTATTAAATCTTAGTGAAATGGTACTTGGAGCAGCGGTCATAGTAGTACTAAGATCTGCCCCAGGGGCCTACTCATGTAAATCCCCTCCAAATGACACATTCCTCCGGTCTTCATGAGACCTGGCTCCTCTAGGAAGGAATGTGTGCGTGTGTGTCTTGCTCGCTGGTTGTATTTGACGGTGTGTGTGCTCACTGTGAATCTGTAGTTCTATTTCGAAGGAGTGTAGTGCTATGTGCTTGTGCATTATTTTGCGCACACTTATACAAAAGCACACACACACACACACACACACACACACACACCCACACTACATATTTTTGCAGTAATAACTTTGCAATCAAAATAGCTTTTTCTCTAGAAAATAAATCAGTAAACATGTAATCAAATTCTAATGCTGTTGTTTGTGTGTGTGTCCAGCGCCCAGTGCCCCCCCGCAGCAGGTGACCGTCCTCACCGTGGGCAACCAGAACAGCACCTCCATCAGCATCTCCTGGGACCCCCTGCGCCGGACCACCAGAACGGCATCATCCAGGAGTACAAGGTTCGCTGGTGCCACACCACACATGTACCGCCGGTGGGGGGGGGGGGGGGGGGGGGACTGTTCTGGGTCACCCCAGTGGCCTCGGTCTACCTGTCCCAAATCCTTTATCCCCACCTTAGAGCTTAGAGCTTAGACCAAAGAGCTTACACCTTAGACATTAGACCTTAGACGAAAGACTTTAAACCTTAGACTTAGGACTTAAGACTTAGGACTTTAAACCATAGACCATGGACTTTAGACCTTAGACTTTAGTTATTGGACTTAAGACCTTAGAGTCTTGAGGTCCCTAGACCCGAAATTAATATACATTTCTATAGGTTGGGTAATTAGTCCTGTGTCTATCTGATGGAGGTCTTTCTATCAACATTAATCCATAAATGTGACTGACGATCATAGACAATAGGCAATCAATACAATACAAAGGATTCCCTTTTCTAGGAACCTACTTTGCCTTGTTTTGGATTGGTTTACCAATGCTTAAACCACCTCATAGTAGAAATTGGGCATGAACTGCGCAATATTTTCAGCGGTACGACATTGAGATGTGAAGATTGGTGAAAATACTGAATGTCCATTCAAAAAT
>NC_082397.1:8416589-8451589 GCF_031168955.1 Gadus macrocephalus
GAGACAGCCGTCTCCTCCCGCTGTAGACAGCATACTTCCAGGGCTGCAGCCAGAGCTTCAGTCAACAAGAGGGACCCACACCCCCTCTTCCCTCCATTATTTTCCTCCTTCTTTGTCAAGCGGCTGGAAACCGCAGTGTGACAGATGCCAGGCGTACGAGAGGGGCAGGAGGGCGGGAGAGAGGGAAGGAGGGAGGGAGGGAGGGAGGGAGGGAGGGAGGGAGGGAGGAACAGGAGGAGTGTGGAGGACGAGGAGGAGGAGATGGGTGGGTTTGGGGAATGGGGCGGGGGGATCAGGTTTGTGGAGAGATGAGCTTGGGGAAGGAAGAGAATAATGGGTGGAGGAACGTGGCAGGCAGCAGCGGCGGTAGAGGGAGAGGTGGAGGGGAGAGATGTATTACCCTATAAAAGTGCATGTGTCTGATGCCGAGCCATCAATTTGAACGACTCGCCTTCCCCCGAGGGCCTGTTTTGGCATTCAGCAACCCTCGGTGAGGGCTCTTTGCTTGTCAGGGCGGCAGTTCATTTGGACCCCCAACCCCCCCACACCCACCAACACCTCCAGCCCCATCCCCCCCCCCCCCCACACACACACATCACAACCCCCTCGCTGTAGCAGCTCTGCTCATTAGAACCTGTGGCTCAGGGAGAGGCTGACTGCAGAGCACCCATTACCTGGCCCCATGTCCTGGGGGCTCAGCCCTTCCTCGTCCCCCCCTTCCCCCCCACCACCACCACCACCACCACCACCACCACCACCACCACCACCGGCAAGACACCTAGGCAGACACCCAGGAAGAGGAATATCCTCCAGGACTGACCCAGGATGCTAAGTGATGTGGTGTGTGTGTGTGTGTGTGTGTGTGTGTGTGTGTGTGTGTGTGTGTGTGTGTGTGTGTGTGTGTGTGTGTGTGTGTGTGTGTGTGTGTGTGTGTGTGTGTGTGTGTGTGTGTGTGTGTGTGTGTGTGTGTGTGTGTGAGACAGCGGGCTGGGCCATCCTGTTGGTTTACCTGTGTCCTGTTTGTCAGCATCCCCGCAGCAGCCCTGTTGTCCTTTGCCGTACGGGGTTAGATGGTAAACACACTAGTGGACACCCCTACTGCGGTAGACAACAGCAGACACTCCTCAATAGACTCCTCTTACTCCTCGATACGTGGCCCTGAACTCCTCATCTCTTCCCCGGCCGCGAGTAAAACAACAAACACAGCCATTTTACTTTTCCACATACGGCTTTCACCGCGGTCAGCAAACGACCTGCCCCCCCACCCCCCCTCCCTTGTTGCGAAGACTGCTCCTTGGCCTCTCCTCAGGCAGGGAGCCGGCTATCGTGCCAGCTTTCCCCCAGACAAAGGAGGGCTGGCCCCCGTCTCTCCGGTTCTCGTGGCCCATCTGTGGCGCCCATGGTAACGAGCCTTTAGACGTGATTGTACAGTAAAGTGGCCCTAATGGTCTCCCTGCAGTCACCCATGACAGGTTAAAGTCTTAATGGACGCTTTTTATGGCTGCCCCCCCCCCCCCCCCACACACACACACCCTCCCTAACCCGTCCCTCCTTCCGCTCCTCTATGGTCGTGCCCCCCCCCACCCACGCCCCCGACGGAGGAGGTGCACAACACCTGTTAAATGGAGCCCTGCCGTCCCACAAGTGGCTGCAGGGATCAGGACGGAGACGGGCGGCGAGGTCCTCTGACGTCCAATCAAATACGATTTAGACCGTCTGGACGCCGCCGCACGCGGTGGATGGGAAAGCACAGCGGCAGTGCACCGGGTACCGCTAAATGAGGAGCTGTGTGGGAGTGTGTGAGTGTGTGAGTGTGTGTGTGTGTGTGTGTGTGTGTGTGTGTGTGTGTGTGTGTGTGTGTGTGTGTGTGTGTGTGTGTGTGTGTGTGAGGAGGGGGGTGTTAGGGAGTCTGTCTGTGTGTGTGTGTGTGTGTGTGCAGAGTACACAACCGGAGGCATCCGTGGCTCTGCCTCACGTACTTTCCCAACACAATATGACAAAAACACAGCAGGGGGGAGAGAGGAGACAAGCTGTTTGCCCGTAAGGAAAGCCAAGACTTTAGTTTTTTAGTCGCAGGAAGGAAAGTGTTTCCATACAGTATATTCGTCCTATGTCATCGCGTTTGTTATCGGTCACGCATTGCCAAGTCTTTTTCTATTCTTCTCCCCCACCCCCACCCCCAGCAACAGACTCACAAACATATCCCCTTGTGTGCGCCGCGGACGAGGTGGTAGCATCCAAACAGATGTTTCGATTAGAGCTCCTTACGTCGGAACGCAGTTGATTGCCGTTGATGCGTTTGTTCGCCTCTCCTCTAGTGAAGGGGATGTGACAGCTCTATCCCATCAGATCAGATAACACTTAATGAATCCCCCGAAGGGAAACTGGGGTGGTGCTGTGGTGGCCAAGAAAAGTTGACGAAAACAGTCCGATCTGTGGGAGGTCCGTAGTTGTTTTGTTGTGGTGTTCAGCGCCTTCAAACACCGGGTTCCTTTAGGTACGAGGATGCGGTGTACAAACATGACGAAACTGAACCAAATCCCAACGTGGCAGACGTTACAACACAAAAGATAGTTTCAGAAATAAAATAGAATTCACATGTAAAAAGTGGGACCACGACAGCGATTAAAGACAGATGACGCTAACGACTGTATGACGCGATGTTTGTTCCATGGCTCCCTCTCATGGTCAATGTTCTGCCCCCCCCTCCCCCCCCCCAGCCGTCCGGGACTGCTCAACGCCAGCGACCCAGGGTACCCCTGGCTGGCCGACTCCTGGCCCGCCACCAGCCTGCCCGTCAACAGCGGCTCCGGGGGGCCCAACGACCTCAGCAACTTCGGCCGGGGAGGTGAGTCATCCATGTTTTCCGGATCGGGAACCAGAACCGGGATCTTCCTTTCCCCTCTTTTGTACAACGGCGTTTTGTGCATGTTCCTGTGACATGCCTTGAGATTTGTGTACCCGTGTGCGCGTGTTTGAATATACATTTGTCTACGGCGTCAGAGGACGAGTCGAGCGTTACCGACGGTTACCCCCCTCCCCCCACCAACCCCCACCCGTATGTCTTCGGGGCTGAGTAATGGGTGGGCATGGTGTCTTGTCACACACTGAAGAAGAGGAGAGGGAAGAGGCAGTGGTGGGTTTAATAGGTGGTGGGCGGGGCTGGGATGGAATGGAGGGAGAAGGGAGGGACAGTGGTGTGCATAGGGGGTGGGCGGGGCTAGTATCAAATAGGGGGGCAGGGGGGGGAGGGGGGGGGGGGGGGGTTGAACATGGGGTTGGGTGGGGCTGGGGGGGAGGGCCATGGATGTGGGGTGTGTGTGTAGAGAGAGTAAAAGATGGTCCTGGTCAGCCAGTCGTGAAGGACAGGCGCAGCTTGACTGGCGCAGATGCGGACGCTTCCTCCATGGCTGTACATCATCTCCCCTTGGCTGGGCATGCAAACCACACCGCCGCGCACGGCAGGCCCGGAGCCGCCGCTTCCTTCCTGTACACACATACACACAAACGCGCACACACTCACATGCACACACACGCGCAGAGTGGCGGTGTTATTGCCTCACGTGCATGGAGATGGGGATGGAAAGGAGAGGGAGAGAGAAAGAAAAAATGAAAGAGAGAGAAGGGTTTGAAACGCATGAATAAAACGGGATGGATTTTTCTTTAGCAGTGGGATGGAAATGTTAAGTGTTCAGGGATGAGCTGACCTGGAAGCTGCGTGTGTCGCAGACTGTTATTCTCTGGAGAATCCCTCGTGGGAGTCGCACATCCGTGACCTCTGGGTCATCCTGGCCGGATGCAGAGCTGCTAATTAGCTTTTTTGGGCTCTTATTCTATCCTGAGACCCGACCATGTGTGTTGATGTCTCGGATCTCCCTCTGTTCCCTGGTCACTCATTTAGAAGACACTTTTATCCAAACCCCAATTGAGTGAGGAGTTAGTGAATTCATATGCATGTTATTGTGGAGCAATCCCAATTGAGTGAGTGGAGTTAGTGAATTCATATGCATGTTATTGTGGAGCAAGTCCATCCAACATTAAAACCACTGCACTTTTATTCTTTATTCTTATCTTCTTTGTACTTCTTACACACCATCTATTCTTCAGCCCCAAGCACACGGCCCTGTTGGTACAGACATGAAACAATCGTTTTGAAAGCGCGCGTCTAAAATAGACCTAGCAAATGATGGTTGACGAATGACAAACACAGCCCCGTTGCATAGATACACAACGCTCTGCTCTGTTCAAACAACACGATATATATTATTTCCTCGGTCCAGGATATAAGTAAGAACCGAAACACACGCTCAGTAGTCTTTGGCCCTCACACCTCTCTCTCTCTCTCTCTCTCTCTCTCTCTCTCCCCCCCCCCCCCCCCCCTTCGACTCCTCAGACCTCCCCAACGGCCAGAGCGACAAATCGGGCACCATGCTTTCGGACGGAGCCATCTACAGCAGCATCGACTTCACCACCAAGGCCAACTACAACAGCCCCGGCCAGGCGTCCCAGGCCACGCCCTACGCCACCACCCAGATCCTCCACTCCAGCAGCATCCACGAGCTGGCGGTGGAGCTGCCCGAGGCCCAGTGGAAGGCCTCGCTCCAGGCCAAGCAGGAGATGGCCAACCTGGGCTACTCGCTGCCCGACAAGAACTCCTGCAACAACAGTAAGTCCCCGGCGGGGCAGAGGGGAACATGAATGGATGGGTTGGATACCGGAGAGGTGGATGCATGTGTCTCCTGTTTGATTTGTTGAACCATAGAGACTTGTAATATGGGATTTTCCGTCCTCTGGTAAACTACTCCTTCACTACCACGACCGCGACGGTGGGTTTCTGGGGGTACTTTGATGTACGTACGTCTGCTGGTACACAGCGGTGTTTATCGTTATTTTAACCCCCAAGTGAACGCTATGTTGGTTACCTTGCAAGGCTGAAAAAGACGCGCATAAACAGCAAATGCAGCCTTTATTAACGTATTTTATGCAGCTCTATCCGCTCTTACCTTGAGGGGAAGCAGCGTTGGGCTTGGCTTCCAACGTAGTTCTCCCTCAGCTAAACTCGGAATACCTCTGGGCCTCTGCTGAATAAAGGAAATAATCCCATTTAATGAGGCTGGATTTGAAGATGGATGTTTTTTTAACCCCATGAAAAGATATAGTATTATAGTCTGGGTCTGCCTCGGTTTATATAATATCTATTTTTATGATCTCATCTTGCTACAGACCAAAACAGATTAATTCATCTTAACAGAGCCAGTCCAAAGCAAGAATTCTTTGAAACTGCTTCTCTAAATCAGACTTGCCTTGTTTTAAGCAGTTGGATTATATGCCATTAAATATGATTATATCTCTGACTAAGTAAAGCAATTAATTCAGTTATTTGCCTTTTAAAAGATTAAAGACACTTTGCTCTTTGAATAATGTAATCTGTTTTATTTCGTCTACTTTGGACGATATCAGTAGTCCAAAAAATTAGATCAATGGATATATATCTAAGTAAACCTAAAAGTATATTTAATCGCCGAAAAAACCTGCTGCATGTCCGTTGCTCTAACTGCATGTCTGCATGTGCTTATGCTTACTGCCGGTCACCTGACGCCACTGTCATGTTTTTGCCCCCCTCCCCTCTCCCTTTAACCCTCCACTATAGCACTCCTTTTCATGCCCGACTACCGATTGGCAGATGGATTGTCAAATAGAATACCACACAACCAATCACAAGATTTCAGCACCACCAGCTCTCACAACAGCTCAGAGCGAAGTGGCAGCCTCTCAGGTGGGTCTTCTGACGCGGTGTGGATAAAAACTGGGTCATCTCCGTGGCGACACCGCTTGGCTTCATCACTGATGTCTTAATGGCTTGATTGATCCCTTAATTGCATGTGCAAGCCACTCATCCTGTCAATGTTTAAGTCCACCCCCACCAATAATATGCTTTTGCTCACCTCAATCTCAAAATGCTTTGGGTCCGGATTAATTATATATTGTGGAACAGCAGGAATTTAGCCAATTATGCTGTTTTTGCCAATCTTGATGTGTTTGTGTGTGTGTGTGTGTGTTTGTGTCAGATGTTAAGCCATGATAGGTTACAATTAGATAACGGAGCTACAATCTGTGTGCAACAAAGGAAAAGTTGATTTGTTTTGCGTGGTCTGTTGAAGATATAAACACAGACTCTGATACTGGGTCCCAGCCAGGGCTGGAGGGTCTGGACCGGCCTTGTGGTTCTCTGCTGCTTAACAGAGCAGAGAGAGACAGAGAGAGAGAGAGAGTGACAGAAGGAGAGAGAAAGAGAGAGACGGAGAGAGAGTCGGAGGGAGACAGAAGGAGAGCGAAAGAGAGAGAGCAGGACAGAGACAGAGAGAGAGGGAAATAGAGAGAAAGGGAGAGAGAGACAAAGAGGGAGAGGGCAGGAGCGAGAGAGAAGGACAGATAGAGAGGGAGAAGGAGGGACGCAGAATGAGAAGGAAATGGAGAGAAGTGGAGAGAGGGAGAAAGCGAGAGCGAGGCCCAGCCGTCGCCACTAACACATCAGCCATCATAGACGCTTGGCTGGATAAAGGGGTGAAAAATACCTCCCCCTTTTCTTCTTCCCCCTCTCCCACTAATGGCGGCCAGCCACACTCAAAGCCATGTTCAGAGAATTACAATGTCATTCGTAGGACACGGAGGCAGATCTCCACCACCGCCCGCACCACCCTCCTCCGCTGTCCCCTGTAATCATGTTACATGCTCGGGCCTTAACGGGGCCCTCTCTCCTCCCTGAGCCGGTACGCAGCCTGCTGGGGCTCTGTGACAGGCCTGGGCTGTGGGGCTCCTCACAGGTTAATGAAGGCGCTTGACAGAGGTCAGCCCAAGACATACACATCATTAACGGCAGACTTCCTTCGTCCGCAGCGAGGCCCGCTGAAGTTTTCGCAAAACCAAAGTGCGGAGTCAAATCGGATGGATTGGCCCCCCTTATTATTTCACTCGGGTAGGAGGATTTCGGATGATTAGGCCATTACCCTGCACTGCCCACCTGTAGGTTAACGTTTGGATCCGCACCTCATGGCAACCTCATTTGGAGACGCGAGCGCAGGCACACAACAGGAGCGTGGACTAGAAAGAGACTGCATTAATAAACATATGGGTGGATGCTAATAATAATGAATGAACTCTTCAAAGGCTCCATTCTTTAGATGTCTTGTAGTCATATTCTGCAATGCATAGATTTCCGTCCTCCTTCTCTTCTTCTTCCTCGTCGTCTTCTTCTCCATATCTCGGTGTGTTCACCGTGCAAATTATTCCCCTTTTATTCAGGACAGCTTCCAGTAACAGAGACTTTGCACCAGCTGAGCTGTAATTTGCGCTTCATCTAAAAGTAAAGCGTTTGAAGTAGTATGGAGGGAAAAGTTGGTGCTCCGACGGTGGTTCTTCTGCCTCCGAGGGTAGGGAAAGAAATAATGACTGTCAGGTCTGAAAGAGAGAGGGAGAGGGGGATAAAACCAAAGCAGAAATAGTTTCTTTCAAGGCAGCCATGATTTCCACTGGGGGATGTGTGGTGCTGTTTGTTAAAGCGATCTCCGAATGGCAGTGAGAGAGGGCGTGAGAGAGGTGGTAATCTGCATGTTCTCTATGGGGGTCGTTCTCGTGTTGTTGCTGCGAGGCTGGCCTCCCCTATGCTCTGAGGTATGGTTAGGTTGGAGCTATGGTTGAGGTCCAGCAGGAAACCGAGACGGTGTAGTTCCCGTAAACCCGCAGCCGCAGCCTCTTCCACGATTGTAATTTGCGTTATCCAATCCAGTGATTTACTATCTCCTCCTTTATTTAAAAAAGCGAGCTCAAGGGAACACCACTGGTCAGTGATCTGGACACCGTTTGCCACTGCCGTTCAGTCCACTTGGCCCCGCTTCTGATTGGCTGCCGGCCCTCTTCTCCTTCGCTCTCCCTCCCCGATCGCTGCCTTTCATCCGTGAACGTCGGCGAAACCCAAGGAAAACAAAGCAGCCCTGCAGTTAAAGTCTGGGAGTGTCCCGACCTGAAATATAAATAACCCAAACTCCGGGCTCCGCATTTAGTATTAGCTCCTCTCAGAGCGGAGCCCCAGTTTTGTGGGCGGCGGAAGATGTGTATGGCCTGTCGAGCTGCCAGCCCCCACTGTCTGCTGCTTTTCTTTGTCCTGATTTCCTCTGAATTCTCCATATCTGGAGGGGGCGAGGGAAGATGCTCAGCTCCATTCGTGCGTTTCCCTGAAGAGGCTCATTTACAATATTGATGGCCGGAGTTGTGTAGCGGTGGAGGCCGAGGTGGTGGGGTTGGAGGGGGGGGAGTTGTGATTAAACAGTCACGTCAGCACGCCTTTTATTGGTAAAAGTCGAGCGGCGCCCAGAGGTGCGATTAGGAAACCCAATTACCTTCACACTAGACTTACACAGTGGAGCCTCCTGCCGCCAGCGGGCCCGCACATTTTCCCCTTATTACTCCTATTCTTTATCAATCTTGGCCTGACAAGTCTCTCTTCCGCCCCGCGCCCCCTCACACTTCCTCGGCCCACGTTGGATCCCTAAGCGGCCGTCCTGCCGGTTGAGATGGGTCTCCTGTTCTGGACCGAGCTGACTCTGGTGTTTTATGGGAAAGCGATACTTGTATACAAAGCTGTAGTAGTGTTTGCCTTAACATTCTGCGTTCACAATTCTACTACTCTACTATAATGTGTGTAGATTTTAATAAAGAAAAAGACATAGTTATTATTGTCTGTTTCACATTTCCTGTCAGGGATAAATAGGTTGAATCCTATCTGAGAAGGAATCCATCTTTTTTATGTTCCGAGAGTTATGATTCAACGATTCATTGAGTCTCTCTGTAGCGTCACCAAGGCGTGGCTACGGCAGAACATTCCCAGCATGCATCAGCCCTTCACCCTGCTCACTCCGACACGGTAGTTCATCTCCAGCCGGGGCCGGCTGGACAGGGTTCACCAGATGACACCGTGTGACACACACACACCACATGCACGCTTCCTTTCCCTGGGATCAGCTTTTCTTTTTCCGCTGCTCAGGGAGACTGGGTTGATTACAGGCCTCTGGCAGTGGCAGGCTAACCAACAGATGACAGACAAAGAGATCTTTTTTTCGGTGACGGCGGCTGTGGGAATCTTCTGGATGTAGATGTGAGGTGTTGCTTGGCAGAGCAGGGCCGTGTGGCTTGCCACGAAGGGATTCACAGATGCTAATTTTCCGACGCGCATTACCTCAGCGTACGCTAACGTACACCGAGAATTAGGTTGCGGGAAATAACATGGTCACCGACATTTACACGGGAAGCATTGCGTTTCTTGTGTTCACCTTTTTACTTATAATTACATTGACGATTTCATGCATTTTAAATATATTATAATCAGACACCTGCAGGCAACCCGTCCTTATTTCTTTACACACATCAATGGCAGAAAATAAATCGCAAAGATGTAAACACGGAGTCAGCTGAAAATGAGTTATACAAAAGCGAATGCTAATATGAAACGGGAAGGGGAAGCAGCCATAATTCTTTGCCGCACACCTTGCTGCAGTGATGTGCTTTTCTTCTTTATGATGATGGTGAGATGCTTTTCCTTCATACTTAACGCTGCCATTACTTAACTTAACACTTGGTCGCCTAGCGACCGGCCAACCGTAGCAGTAAAGCTGTGGTTCGCAATCACATTTCCATTGAAAGTTACACCTTCTCATCTCAACGTAATGACTGGTATTTGTATTTATTTCCAGGGAATCACCACATACACTCTTATATGCTTCTGTGAATTCAAGTCAAACGCATGAAGAAAAAAGAACGGGCTTCACCCACACGCAGGCTCGTATATAAACCCCCCTGTATTGACCGGGTCACATCGGCTGGCAGATTTATAGAGACGTATGTGGCACAGTGAGGAGAAGGCGGTGTTGGAGGGCACGCGGAGCAGTGGTGGAAATGGATGGCGCTGGAGGGTTCTGTGGTGTAATAACAGAAACGACGGCGGTAATAGAATTCCATTAGGGGTCTGGGTTTATTATGACCGCCGCGTCGGACTGAGATATTTCATTGTGGAACCCCGAAGCCTTGCGTGAAAGGGGAAGGGGTGGGGGGTTAGGGTTAGGGTTAGGGGGGGGGCACTCACTGAGGGATGAGTGGAGCACAAAGGTCTGATTCCGTCCCTCCACCCCTCCAAGTCCTTACACCCTTACACATAAAGGCGGTGTATCCAGTTTCTATGGAGATCTCAGGCTGCTCAGCCTCGTCAATCAATAGGAAGAGGCTTTAATCAGGTAGCCTTGAGACTGCTCGCCGACGTGCCGACAAGAAAGGGAGAGGCCATTCAAGTTTTGTGTACACGTGTGTGTTTTTTATGTGTGCGTTGTTTGAAATCGTGTGTACAGAATTTCTAAGCAGGGTTTTGCTCAAATGCAGTTTAAATTTATGTTCACTGCTTTACTCTGCGAGCGTGTGTGTGTGTGTGTGTGTGTGATGAATCGGCGTTGTTTAGAATTCCCATTTGTTTCTCCCGGATTGAAAACAGTGCGTGCATGCGCACTCACACACACACGCACACACACGGCATACTTACTCTGCGCACCAATTGATTTATTCTCAACGCGTGTTTTATGTCCTTTTGAATTTCATTTTTTGGTTTATTAAACCCTCGTCTGGTCGTTTCTCCTCCGAAGGCGGGAAAGGAGGAGGCAAGAAGAAGAAAACCAAGCCGGGTTCCAAACCCACCAAAGCCAACGGCTCCAACTGGGCCAACGTCCCCCTGCCCCCGCCCCCCGTCCACCCTTTGCCGGGCACGGAGATGGACCACTACCCCAACGACCACCACGACGGGGGAGGGTGAGCCGGCAGCACGCACGCCCAACACGCGGCTGGAGACAGCTCGAGAGACTGGCTCGCTCAGACGTCCTTCAGGGTAAACCTGAAGGAGCTGGGAGATTGGAAACATGTTCATTGTTGCACATGTTGTTCTCCTCACAAGCAGCTGCTCGTGCGCACGCACACGCACGCACACGCACGCACACGCGCACACGTACACACACGTATGCAAACACATACATACGCACGCATACACCTCTCTTAGACCAGTGTTAGGCATGAGAATATGAAAACAATTATACTGGTCAAGTGGCCCACTGGTTGAAAGGACAAATGGGATTTACTTCCATATTCCGATTGAAGAAAAATGGAGTGATAGATGCTTGCCTTCAGGGATATTTATGCGCATTAATATACATTAAACAGTATCAGCACCGTTCTCTTTAATACAATACAAAAGTACATCCATTGTGTTTTACAATACATATGTTGGAAAGATATGAGAGTATAAAACATTTCCTTAACCAAAGCATCAAACCTGCGGATAATCGCACAATCCCTTGATCTCATCTAGGAGGGAGAAAAAACCCTGATGTGGAACCACCACAGATGGTTCAGTTTAAACCATTTACTGATTTCCACACATGAAAGACAATCTCCATAAGCTAGGAGAGACACAGTCGAGGTAAAGTCGAGGTGTGGGATTTTACTTCTTTCCCACACATTATGAACTTCCAAGTTTACACAAAGCCAAAGCCTACAGTGTATTTGGTTCAGCATAGACAGAGAGCGTGTGTATGTAGATGCGCTGTCCTCTAGTGTCTACATCCAATACAGGAGTCTCATCCTTTTTAATAGGCTCTCTGGTAAATGAAGAGACCCGTGCACAGTAAATCTACGGCCACGCTTAATGGCGGCAGATTAAAACAGTTATGTCCTATGGAGTGTGCACTGACAAATTTCCTTAATGAATATCTTTTATGGCCAGTATTATTTCAGCATGTATAAGCACAGCCAGTGCCGGGTACGTCGGCTCCGTTACTCCCTCCATGGATCCCCTCTGCTGAAAGTTATCAAGGTCGCAACGTGTCCGCCGTGTCTCCGAGAGATTCTTCGGCCGTGTATTCCAGTCTTTTCCCTTTGTGTTTCCCCGCCTCTCGTCTCCGTCCGCCCTACTGTCGCAGACATCGATGTTACCCCTGGCCTTTGGTCTCCTGCTCTAGATCCACACTTGTACTCCGACGTGATGCATTATAGATTGATTCGACACGCTGAATAATGTAAAACACCGGTTTGTCTTGGGCGACCCGCCTGACTCCTTCCATTCGAAGACACGCGTCCATTTCCAACCACGCTGTCGTCCTCGTCCCACACTGACCCTGTGTCCTCCCCCGCCGCCCCCCCCCCCCCCCCCCCCCCCCCCCAGGTACGAGAGCGACGGCTGGGGTCCCACCATGCCGGTGCAGACCTACCTCCACCAGGGCATGGAGGACGAGCTGGAGGAGGAGGAGGAACGGGTGCCCACCCCTCCGGTGCGGGGCGTGGCCTCGTCGCCGGCGGCCGTGTCCTTCGGCCAGCAGTCCACGGCCACGCTCACGCCCTCGCCCCGCGAGGAGATGCAGCCCATGCTGCAGGCCCACCTGGACGAGCTGACCCGGGCCTACCAGATGGACATGGCCAAGCAGGCGTGGTGAGTCCCCCTCTGAACGGGCTCAGACACTGGGTCGGGGTGGTCGGATGGTGGCTTTGTATCCAACTGCAACCTCGACGTCATAATATGGTTATGATGCTTGACGTGTATGTTGTTTATGGAGTTTGTGCCGTTATGGAACGAGGAGAGAGACAGAAAGGTGGTTTGAGAGAGAGTGAGAGAGAATGACATGTAGCATCGGACTATAGATTCTTTATTGACTGTTTTTTACTGGAATAGTTGAAAATGCCGAACGGTAAAGAATGTCCTGCAAGTAATTGCAGTTCTAGTGTGTTTGACCGGTGCTCCTCATAGTCACTTTCTGATAAAAGTAACAGAATCGGTGTTCGTGATCATTACAGTGCGAGTACCAACATAGACCCCTGTACAGATGCAGTATCCACCGTATGCTATTTATATAGGCTGCAGTCGCTACGGTTTATTATACTCGTCTCTCTCTCTCTCCCAACAATTCATCCATTCCCCTTTGGTATTCTCACACATGACACCTGTGCATTCAGGCGTTGTGCGCTGCAGATGTGCCCATTAATCATTTCATTTTAATAGGCCCGTGCAACCACTTAGTTTACTGCTTCTGTTTACTCCCCTGCACCCCTCCCTGCCTTGGAGCGACAGCGCTCGCTCCCCAGGCCGCCGACGTTGTTACACAGCCCCCCCCCCCCCCCCCCCTCCCCCCGTATTGTCCCGCTCCTTCTCATGCAAGTCAGATTCAGGGCCGTGCTTCAGCCTGTTCCCACAGACAGACGGAAGGAATGAGCGAGTGGCGTTCATTCGTAACAGTGCGGGGGCAGCAGAGAGGGGGGGGGGAGAGAGGTACGGGAGATGTCACGGTTCTCGGTAATGACTACGTTGGTTCTAAAGAAGCGTCTCCGACATCGGGGTAGAGGGGGGGGGGGGGGACCCGCCAGTAATTACGAGAGGAAGTCTCGCCGCAGACCACCGCCGTGTCACAAAAAACGACAAAAAAACAACAACAAACAGCGGCGTGGAGACCCGCGGGCGGGTGAGGGATCGGCGCATGTCGACAGGCCTTGGAGGCGCGCCTTTTGTGTCTGCGTACAGCTGCAATTAGCGGGTCATTATGTGTTAGCAGGCGAGCGGCAGGCGCGGGTGGAAATGCGTCGGAACGCTCCGAATGTATTCAGAGGGCTGAATGCGGACGGGCGCTCTAAAATCTGCCTGACAGTTTCATAGAAAGGTTTTTTTTTTTTTTTTTTCAAATGCCGTCTCGTCGAGATGTCATCTGTTTTTCCGGGTTTCTGCCTCTCGGCATATTTCACCGCACCGGTCGACGACGTCTCCCCCTCCCCCCCACCCCGCTGCCAGCTCCACCCTGCCGAGAAAAATAAAGCTTTATAAGTAACGTATTTTCCATCTTTGAATTTCTCGGCAGGCACATGCAGGGGGGCTCTCTGCCGCCCCCCCAGGCCCCGGCCCCCCCGGTGGGCTACGTCTCCAGCACCCTGGTGTCGGACCTGGAGACGGACCTGGCCGAGGATGACGAAGAGGAAGAGGAGGAGGAGGAGGAAGAGGAGGAGGACGAGGGCTACGGGGTCAGGCATCACCGTGGCATCGAACACACGCCGGGCTCCAGCATGGACAACCTGGACAGCTCCGTCACAGGTGAGGCCCCCAGAACAACGCTAAGGACGTGACTCCGGCCCTGGTCACATCCCCCAACCCTGATTTAAATACCCCTCCAACCCTGATTTAAATATATTTTCAGTTGACTATTTAGTCCTTTCGAAGATGGTTTCATGCAAAGCAACTTAAAGTGAATTTAAAATGTCTTATTTTATTATTTATGTGCAGATTGGGCTAAAGCATCACTTTTACTGGTAGCAGAGATGCTTTAGCCCTCTGCTACCACAGGTGCCACAAGAACTGAACGAATTTTCCGTCTTAATTGTATTTTCCGGATCCACCCCATACTCCTCAACCAACGTTCCTCCGTCTGTTTCGTTTCTGTTGAAAATGGGAACTGTCTTTGCCTCCATTGTTAAGCCCTGCACACGATAAAAAGGCAAAAAAACTGTTCAAAGGCTTCGCACCAAACACACGGTCGCCCAGGACATGTTCTCTGGGAGGCCTGTCTTGTGCTAATTCGATAATTGGTGTGCTAATGTGTGTGAACATGCCTCCTAAATACGCCCCAATCGAGACTTTTAAGCATTTTGGTGGCAGACCTGGGGGGCGGGGGGGTTTGGGGGGGGGGGGGGGATTACAATTCTTCCTCCAGGAAAAGAGATAAGAAAGTCCCATGAATTTTAAACAGAAGCGTGAGGGTGGAGGAGAATTAAGAGCACGGAGAGGCAGGGCGAGGGAGAGGGACTGTGATGCGAGTTGAAACACCCTGCTGAGGAACCGGCGACGCTCCTATCTCTCCCCGAGGAGATTTTCAAATCCATTTCACGTACGGCATATTCCATTCCGGTCTGGGGGCAGGATTTCCATTTTTACAACTCACCGGAAGCTTTTACCGCCGTCTGTCGGAGGCGACACGCCACAGACATGACTAGAATGGTAGACGGCTTCGGTCAGGCCCCGGCAATGGCCCCCGACCGAAGCCGGTGATGGCTGCCTAACACCACAGCAGTCCCCTCCTCGGCCAGTCACTGAGAACCACCAGTCTAGGAGAGGAGCGTTGGAACTGCTAGCAGAAGGCAAAGAACCGCGCGTTTGGGTGGGTGAAGCAGTGACAATAAACGCTCGTGTCCCGTTACACCGCGCTCCCACCAACCGCTGATACTGTAGGTATTTCCGTCTCGGACAGACGGAGGCGGTCTGAAAATACTTTTTTTCTTTCCAAGCGATACGAGACGAGGAAAAGAGAGAGAAAGAGAGAGAGAGAGAGAGAGAGAGAAGACAGCCAGACGACGGGAGTGGACCAGAGATAGGCTGCAGCTGAGGAGAAAAGGGGAGGGAAGGGAAAGGGAATTAAAAGAAGAGGGGCAGAGTGTCTGACAGGCCTGTCGGCTGGCCCGTGGTGGCGGTGGTGGTGTCTGCTCCCCCTCCCTCCCCCCCGGGGGGACAGCCTGCCGTGGGGCTGGGAGCTGGCGGTGACACCCTCGGCTCTGGCTGCTATATTTGGAGGAATATATAAAGCAGCGACCAGGGGGCAGTAATCTGCCCCATCGCTCCTGCACTGTATTACTCTGAACACAGCGCTACGTCTCCCTATCTGACTCCGCCCCTCGCTGGCCATCGCTCGACAGAGCAAGACGCGGCCCCTCAGCACCGGGGTTAGGGGCGAGGGGGGAAGAGGAGGAATTGGAGGAGTTGGGAGAAGTGTTGGGAGATTTATGGCGGCCGCCATTTTGCCACTGTTCGCCGAGAGGATGAGGAGAAAGGGGCGGAGGTTAGGAGGAGGAGGAGAAGGAGGAAGAGGAGAAGGGGGAGGAGGTGGGCGTAGGGGCATGTAGTGTAATCCCCTGCCAAGCGCCACTTGATAAATTTGTCATTGTTTTAATAACATGGAAATAGGTCTGTTTTGTTAATGTTTCACCGAGGGCCGGTAAATCACACATTTCCCCCCGGCGAGCGATCGGTGCCTCTGGGGGCCATTCGTCAGCCAGCCCGTCGTGTGCTGGGAGGCCCCCGACGGCTCACTCCACGCTGGGAGATGATTAAAGACGCTCCCCAGCAGACACGTCTGAATCCTCCTGATCCGCTGGGTTTTCAGAGACGCACCGCGTCTTGCCTCCGCCACAAAGTCCTAGAGAGACCCGAGGTATTCGCCACGCTTTAGTCTTCTGGAGATGCCAGGGGGGGGAGAGTGTCGGTATAGCCCGCAGCCTAGATGTTCCCGTCAGAGCCGACTGTTATGTCCACAGTTAGCTAAGAGCAAAAGGCTGTTCAGGGCTATTACCCGGCCATAAAAACGTAGCCAGGCTTTGTGGGGAGTGGGGGTCACGTCTCTCGGCGGCGGGCCGGTGGAGAGACGCCCACTCGTCAGGGAGAATGATTCCCCCGCTTAATGACATGCAGATGAGTGCGCTCCGCGCGGCGTAAATCACGTTTTAACGGCAGGAGGGACCCGGCGTGTGGGGTTTTTTTTTTTACGGCAGCCATCTCCCGTTTATTGGCCTCGCTCTAGTAGTGCGTGGGGCGAGGCGAGGTGTGGGCGAGCGAGTTCTTCCTTCAGACGACATGGCTTGGCCCGTTGCTCAGGATCAAGACTCGGGGATAAAACGGCCACGCTGCACAGGCACAACGCTTACTTTGATGCTATAAAGGAAACACGGCGAGATACCCGTTCAAATAAGCTCACGGTCATGATTTTGTGCGCTCAGTTCGCTGGAATTTGGATTCCTGAGAATTGGAAGTGAAAAAAAGTTTCCGGGCGGTCTTAGCGATTAGAAAATGGCGGTCGGCGCAGCTCAAACAGTGGTCCTGTGATGTGCTGTACTGAGGCCGTGGTCCCCGGCTGAACCGGAGGAGCTGGAAACCTCCTGGCTGCTTTGGCTGGCGCCGCCTTTACCTCATTATCTACTCCGTTCTTTGTGGGCGGATTGGACCCGGGGGCGCCGCTGTCTCTACTGTCTCCACTGGTGTCCCCCAGGGGAAAGACTCTTGTGAGAGACGAAGAGTTTCAAAGTAGCACAGCTTGGCTGAAGTTCACCAGGGCTGAAGGTGGTTACTGTGAAGAGGAGGCTTTTGGTTAGCGCCATGGCAACGGAGTATTCCCTGCTCAGTCAGTATAATATCCAATAATCCAGGGGGGATTCGGATTCAATAGAGAGAGTTGAGGAGTTATCAAAAGGCTAACTGTTTGGAAGCTGAACCGAACCCTCTTTGGGCGTTCTTTCGCAAAACGTTGAGTCACCGCGTTGTTGTGTCGAGCGGCAGTAAGGGCTTGCAGATGGGGAGTTGTCATTTTGGATTCACCTTGATCGCCCGAGATTATAGACTGATATTTTGAGCTGTTCTTCAGAACTAGTCGTTTTTCGATTTGCATCAGAAGGAGTAGCCGAAAAGACCACACTCTTTCATTTCACATGCAATTTGGTTTCATTTGAATTTATTGAAGTTGAATATCTCTTTCATCCCCTTTTTTAGTCTCGCCCAAGGGTTTGGCCTGCCATTCGTGTGACCCTGCGCTATGTTATCGTTAAGCTATTATCCCCCATACTTCTACATACCTTGATACATTTCCGTTGTTCCTTATGTGTGGTATATTTTTGTGTGTGTGTGTTTAATATTCATGAGAGTCTTTATCGCGCACATCCCTTTTAAGCATAGAAAAACAAAGTCACTCTTTGACATAGTCAGCCAAGCCATTCCTTCAGAAATCTGCCGCATAAGTCGTCCGTGTTCGGCGTCGCCTGCCAATGTGTTAACGTATTTTTATTGGCATGCGGATACATTGATGTATTTAAACCGCTTGTTTGGGCTTTTGGAATGGGAACTGCTACCAAGCGCATACAGTCTTCCCGATGAAAGCATGCTGTACATAAACGTACGGCACCAGAAGGAATATCTGCTGCCACGGGTCTGGAAAGCAATCACAGGAATCCTGAGTAGAACGACAAAACCAGACAAATACGCTAAATGAAAAACAGGCAGAGCAATGTCTTGATTCCACTTCTCCTTTCAATAACTGTGTTTAGCCGATCCCGTACCCTGTTATTCTTCAGAATCGCTGTGAAAATTAGACCCAAACAATTCAGTATTTCGACTGCGCCTTAAAATCCCCAGCTGAACGCGGGGGTATTTCTGTTGCGCCCCCATCCTCGCGAGCCCACGCTGGGTCTTGCATTCTAATGAATATCCCCCCCCCCCCCCCCCCCCCCCCCCGTCTTATTCGCCGTCTCCTGCTTAGAGCGGGTGTTCTTGGGTTCGGTCCGTGGCAGGGGACGAGAGAGGGGCACGGTTGGGTGTGTGTGGGTGTACCACCTGGTGTTTGATCCAGTGCTCAGTGTTAGCTAGCTGCTTTGTCTGAGTCACCCGAGGCTACTCGGTAGCTAGCTCACGCCGCACAGGTGTGTTCATTCTTCCTCATCAAAAGAGCAGCGAACTCTGCAGGCTCTGTGTGTGTGTGTGCGTGTGTGTGTGCGTGTGCGTGTGTGTGTGTGTGTGTGTGCCTGCGTGCGTGTGTGCATTGGGGCGTGTGCGCCTGTGTGCACTGCACACATACACCTGCATGCATGTATGAAGTGCACGTGTGCAGCAGATGAAAGAGGGCATGCCAGAACAGAGCAGAAAACTTTGTGAAAAAAATTGGGTCTAAACCTGAAGGAAGAGCTGAGCCCTGGAGGGACATGAGGAGAAAACCATTAATGTCTGGGCCCCTTTGACTTAATCATTCTCACCATTAAAGGATTACAAGACACAAGACACAATGCAGAGAGCTGCAGAGCAGATGTTCAGCACCAGCATATCTTCTTCAGACCTCATTCTTTGAATTTGTCCTCTTTGTGTCTCATTCGATCCGGCAGCTTTGAACATGACATGGTTCCGAATAACGTTTGACCTAATAGGTGCATAATACCCTCACACACGTACATCTAGTTGCACACCTGCACACACACACACACACACACACACACACACACACACACACACACACACACACACACACACACTCGATCACACAAAAACACACATATGCCAACACACACTCAACCAAACTCTCTTAACACAATGGTACATAATATCCGTGCACACACACACACACAAACACACACACCACACACTCAATAAAACAGAATTGCACACATGCAAACATACACTCAACCAAACTCTCTTACCTACCTAACACCTGGACACACACACACACAAACACACACACACTCAAACACACAAATACACACACATGCAAACACACACGACCAAACTCTCAACCAAACACAATGGTGCATAATATCCGTGCACACATACCCACCGAAGACCTGGACACACACACACGCACACACACCCTCCCACCCAGCCGGGCCCTGACGGCTGTGGCTGTTCCCCAGGGTCCATGGTGAACGGCTGGGGCTCTGCGTCGGAGGACGAGCGTAACTTCTCCAGCCACAGGTCCAGCTACGGCAGCTCCTCGGACGGCTCCATCTTCACCCAGTGCAGCTTCGCCCAGGCCCTGGTGGCAGCCGCCGACAAGGCCGGCTACCAGCTGGAGGGCACCAGCCTGAGCAAGCGAGGTGCGAGGCCTAAAACCTAGAACCCTCTCCCCCATGGAGGATGAAGACCTCGCTCTCTGCTCCTCTGATGGCTACTCACTCCTCCACCTCTTCTCCTGCTTGCCTTTTGGCTGTGGGCCCCCTTCTCTCACCCTGAGCGCAGTGCAAACCCCAACCCTCACCGTGGTAGAGCTTCTGCTTCCATGGTGGATGAAGACCTCTGCCGCTCTGCTCTGATCGCTCCTTCTCTGTCGCTCTCTTCTTCTACTTCTTCTGGTCTCCATGGCTGATGGCACTTCTTCTGCTCAGCAGGGCGGTTGTGTTCTCGCTCGCTGCATGCCCATGCTCCGGGTTGCGTCCAGTCCGAGGGGACGGACTGGAGGTTCTTGTCTGAGGGTTCTTGGGCTTCGCTCCCTTCCTCCTGGTTCTCAGCTCTCCGCTGCATCTCTCAACTGCTCTGCAATCTCTGGCTTTCTGTGGTGTTAAAGGAGCAGTGCTTTGGCTAAGACAAGACTCAACCTAGGATCTGTCTCTCAGGCTTTTTACAATGTGCAGCTTTTGATGCCTTAATTTACCTGCCTACCTTTGCCTTAATTTTTCCTGAATGGTGTTTTGTGGGTTTACTTATGAATTGAACTGTCCTTTTTCGGTCTATATGCTCTTTCGCTTTTGCTCCACTTTATCTGACACGTCGTCATCATATCTATAAACCCAAGCCAGGCATCTTACGTGTGTGTGTGTGTGTGTGTGTGTCTCTCCCCTCTCTCCTATTTCTCTCTCTCTCTCTCTCTCTCTCTCTCTCTCTCTCTCTCTCTCTCTCTCTCTCTCTCTCTCCCCGTCTCTGTCTCTGTCTCTGTCTCTGTCTCTGTCTCTGTCTCTCTCTCTCTCTCTCTCTCTCTCTCTCTCTCTCTCTCTCTCTCTCTCTCTCTCTCTCTCTGTCTCTCTCTCTCTCCCTCTCTCTCTCTCTCCCTCCCTCTCCCTCTCTCTCTCTCTCCCTCTGTCTCTGTCTCTGTCTCTCTCTCTCTGTCTCTCTGTCCCTCTCCCTCTCCCTCTCTCTCCCTCTCCCTCTCCCTCTCTCTCCCTCTCCCTCTCCCTCTCCCTCTCTCTCTCTCTCTCTCTCTCTCTCTCTCTCTCTCTCTCTCTCTCTCTCTCCCCCTCCCTCTCTCTCCCTGAAGGTAAAGGCTTACCGTCTCACCGGCCGCGGCCCAGCAGCCCCTTCTCGACAGACGGCAGCACGGTGGGAACACACAGCCTGGGGCACCAGAGGGCCGCACGCCCCACCCGGAAGCCCCGCGCCCAGGGCACGGTGCCCCACCGGAGGGACCCCGCTGCAGACGGTGAGCCCCCCCCCCCCCCCCCCGGGACCCCCGTGATCGAATACCAACAACAACAGCTGCTTGTTGTATTCCAACTCTGTCACAGCGTTGAGAAAGGTTCACAATGCAGACTTTTTGAATGTAGGGTTTATGTTGGATTTCATTGGCGCTGTTGTATTATGGTACGCAAGCTGTGCAGTACGAATGTAACTGTGGACGTAGAGTGTTTGTAGTAGAACTGCCACAAGGTGAATTGTCTGTGCAGCCGTGCACCAAGACAGATTCCTTGTGTGCTGAATTCCCAGTGTGTGAATTCCCTGTGTGCTAAACTCCTAGTGTGTACATTCCCTGTGTGCGTACTCCCTCGGCCGGTAGGCCCATTCTGACCCTGAAAGATAACTACGAGAGCGCACGGCAACCGAAGCCTCAAACAAAGGCCCTCCACTCGGGGGGTTCGGCTGACACCGAGAGACTCGTACCTGTGTGTGACGTCTTCGCCAGCTTACCATCTGCCGTCCTTCTCTCCCCCCTCCTTAGACCTACCTCCTCCGCCGGAGCCCCCTCCCTGCATCCCCCAGGGGCCCGGGCGGATCCAAGGGGCCCGTAGCGTGGGCACCGTGGGCGCCCCCAGCGAGAGGAAGGCCTCGTCCCTGGAGCGCCAGCCCATGTCGGGCCCTCTGGCCGGGCAGGAGGAGCCGAAGGCCCGCTCCACCCTGGACCACCACCACCTCCACCACCGCCAGCCCAGCGACCGGCTGGGAGGCTCCATGGAGCGGGCGGAGGACGGGCGCAGGGGCCTGAAAACAGGTATGGAGGAGGGCGGTGGAGACCTGGTGCAGGGTGGAGGCAGAGCTGTTGGTCGGCTGCTTCATCGCAGGGAGCCTCTTCATCAGAGGGGAAGTGTCTGGATCAACCCGTTCTTTGTTCCTCCTCGAGGTTCCTCAAACCTTGAGAAACATTGAAACCTTGAGTAGCGGGAGACGAGGAAGAGGAGGACTCTCGGACTAGAACAAGGCCGTAGAAAGTCTTGTTATTCGATCTTTGTCTGAGAAAAGCCAGTCCTTGGAAAAAGGCGTAATATTTCACAACAACCTTTTTTTTCCTTTTTTCCGAAGCTAAGGCAAAGAAGCTCAAATGTTGCCAGCTTGGAGCCGTTCCCCGGCCAAGTTCTCACACTGGCTGAAGTGCTAAAAGCTGTTCATGTGGCCGGCACAAATGTGCTAACTTCTGCTAATAGCTTCAAAACAGAAAAATAAAACCAGTCTTCATTTTTACTTTTCCTTATTAGACCGATCCCTTCCTCCCGTTCAAGTCCAAATGTCTGTATTCTATAGAACCAGACCGTGTGCGGTGTCGATACGGACGGGCTGTCAACAACTCGACAGCCGCGTTGCCTCCGCCGGCTCCAAGTGTGTGTTTAGGACGTCTCACTCATCTCTCTAGTGAGGGGAGATAGCGGCCATGCTGAGCCCAGACTCTGCTCCCGTGAACAGATTGCACTGTCTGCCACTCGCTAGGGCTTCCAATAAACCCTGCCCCCACCAACCCCCACCTCCCTACAGCCAATCAGAGCCCGCCCTGCTCCAAGGGAAACAGGAGGCCTGGGCGTCGGAGATACACACTCTTAATCGCCTAAGATTTCCCTTTCTTTCTTCCTTTCTTTCTTTCTCACACAAACAGCCACTCTGAAATCCAAATGCAAACCATGCGGTCCATCTGTGGGCACTGTGTGTGTGTGTGTGTGTGTGTGTGTGTGTGTGTGTGTGTGTGTGTGTGTGTGTGTGTGTGTGCCACTTAGAAAGCCAGCCCCTTGGAGACACTGGGAGAGTGCATGCAAGCAGAGTACATGAAATACATGCACAGCTGAATACATGCATCTTTTTGTGTGTGTGTGTGTGTGTGTGTGTGTGTTTGAAAGCACGCGTGTGTGCGCGTGTGCCGCACATGTCTGCGTGTTTGTGCATGTGTTCTTGTGTCTAAATGTGAGTTTGTGTGTGTGTGTGTGTGTGTGCGCGCGTGTGCATATCTTAGAACGAGTGTGTGAGTGGGCCCATGTGTTATACCAACACATGAGACAGACAGACGCCACCTGAGACAGACAGACAGCCCGGGCAGGTGCATCATCAGCAGAAACACAACAACCAGTCAACTCCCTATGTGGTCCCCCCCCCCCCCACCCAAACACCTCCATCAAGCCTGGTAGCCTGCCGAGCCCCCCCTCCCCCTGCCAGGCAGGAGGGTCTCCGTTGCCGTCATTAGCCTGGACCACATGGGGGCGCTGTGATGAGGACACACTGCTGGGGGTCAGAACCCCCCCCTCCCAGAACCCATACTACTACCCTCTGTTGTCCCTCTCCTCCCCCGTCCCGTCCCCCCGTCCCGGCTGGTGGGGGGGGGGGTCCCATGTGTGAGGCGGCGGGGTCCTCTCGGTGGTGCCCTGGCAGTGGCTGTAGTTGTTGGCAGCGCCGCGATGCAGATGTCGGGTAGGACAGAGGGACAATGGAGGGTCGTCTGGTCGCCGGCCTTCACCGCGACACACCGACCGCCGTCGTCTGAGCAGCAGCTAGGAGGCGCAGAGGAAGGACACACGGCGCCCCGTTCTACGGGTTAACGCCGTGGGGTCAACGTGCAGAGCGTGTTCACATCGAATCAATGAGGTTTCAGACACATGCCGTTAAAAGACTCCTTCCTCGTTATGGCTTTGGTTCGCCCATTGGGGTTCAAGCACAGAGGCTTTTGGCTGCGAATCAGACACCCTTACCGGTTTGTTATCCGCCATAGCTGGGCATTGGGATTGAACCCAGGTCCTTTCAACCGGGAGTCAAACACCGTTAGCTGCCCCCCTCCTGCTTAACATGGTTCAGTTGTCGTCAAAACCTAATCACAACGTGTGCGTGTGTTTTTCCAGAGGAGGGGTGCCTGCCCTACAGTAAGCCGTGCTTCCCTTCCCCGGGGGGTCACAGTTCGTCGTCGGGCACGGCCTCGTCCAAGGGCTCCACGGGGCCGCGGAAGGGGGAGGGCCCCAGGCAGCCACAGCAGTGGACGGCCACGGAGCACGCAGAGTTCCTGGGGGCCAACGGACAGGGCCAGTACTGTGGGGAGTTATGTGAGTGGTGCTCCTTTACTGACTGAATGTCTGTCTGTCTGTCTGTCTGTCTGTCTGTCTGTCTGTCTGCCTGTCTGTCTGTCTGTCTGTCTGCCTGTCTGTCTGTCTGTCTGTCTGTCTGTCTGTCTGTCTGGCTGTCTGGCTGTCTGTCTGTCTGTCTGGCTGTCTGTCTATATATCTGTCTTTCTGTCTATCTTTCTATATAGTACGGTCATCTAGCCATTTATCTATATATATATATATATATATATATATATATAGTATCTATCCATCTATCTATATATATGTATATATAGTCTGTCTGTATCTATCTATCTATCTAGTATGTCTATCTATCAAGTATGTATATATTGTCTTGTCTATCGTTCTGTCTGTATATGTTGGTCTCTCTGACTCTCGCTGTATGTATGTGCAAATAGTCTGTAAGTCTGTACAAATAGACAGAAATAAATACAGATACACCTTCTATCGGTATTTATTTCAGGCAGTGTTATTGTTGCAATGTTTGGAACCAAACGTTGTGTTTGTATTTTGGTCCTTTTGGGTTGGTCTTTTGCCGTGTGCTGAATGTCTATTCCCTCCCGCTCTCCCCTTCCAGAGTGACCAGCCAGGCGGATGTTGTCATCAGAGGGAGAGAGAGAAAGAGACACCTCGTTAGAAGGTACCATGAACTTTGACCGCTCCTGTATCCTCTCACGGAGACGGACTGAGGCAGAGGGCAGGGCGCCAGGTCGCAGAACTGTAAATGCGATGTACAGACGCAGACATACTGTGCATCTCACTGTTTCTGTGCTTCGAGAAAATATTTTCCACCTTCTAACGTTATTGTAATTTTCTTTTTTGTTAAAAAAACAACAAACAAAAGGAGAAAAAAAGTAAAACACAACCTCTATACGAGAAACGGTTAATTTGTTAAAGGAACTGCCCTCAGTGGAAAATAACTGAATTATGTTTCCTGTAAATACGTCCTTTTAATTGTCGTTGCATTGCTATGCAAGCCTATTTCAGTTTGAGTTTTTTATTTTCTATTTACAGGTGCAGTTGGGTTTTATCTGGTTATTTGTATTATATGTGAATTGCGTGGCGATTGTGCCATAAAAAATAATTGTTTTATAATAATCCATTGTTTGTTAATAGGTATCATTTGATTAATGACCATTACTATTGTTATAATTAATTAATTATTGTTTTTGCACTGCAATTCTTGGTGATAAGCACAAAAAACATAAAACTCCTGCTGACATGAAGAACCGGAGATGATATGTGAAGAGGAGTGTTCTGTACTGTAAAGTAAAGAGAGATGAGAATATATACTAATGTACAGAGATATATTAACGGCCCGGGCATTGCTCATGGACAGCAACAGATGGAAAGCTCATGCCCAGAGTTTGGGCCGGTTGGCTTGTATTCAGTAGGTGTGGGCTTACTATAAGGTAGAGATCCTTAAAGATGAGGTTCGTTGCTGATTTATTGTTTCTTTGTTTTTGATAGGCTGGAATTAAATGCACACGGAGGTTCACTGTATTGGGGTGATCTTGTGATTCTCGTTGATTATGTAATTCCTGCAAACCGAGAGAAGGGTTAAAATCGGAGGTATACAAGCAGTCTTCTAATGTTTTTTCTTCAGTCATTGTCTTGTCATTAACGCAGATTTGGGATGGGGGGTTATTGTGATTATTGTCTTTTTTTTCTAACCATGTTTTATTTAATTGTATTCTTTTCCCTCTCATGTGGATGTTTCACCCTGGTTACTTTACTATACGATTGTTGCTTGGCTCCTAACCTATACCTATCCTAACCTAAGGAGCAGCTGAAACTATGGGAGACTGAGAGGAGAAATATGAGATTACAAAATACTGTCCACGACACAACTTATCTGTCCACGACACAACTGCAGTTGGCCTCAAGATGTCTGCCATTTGTTTTGTTTTGGTTGTTGTATGTAAGGGTACCTTAGAGATAATTCTGGAAGAAGTTCCGAAGGAGATAATTTATTGGTTTACATTGGTCCTGTTTTTTGTGGTTTTCATTTTGTGTTATTTCTTTCTCTCAATGTTCAACATTGTTTGCTATTTTGGAGCACTTAATTTGTTTTGGTTTGCAGTTATTTTTCTTAATTCCCTTACTTCGAGAAAAACATTCGGCATACATACCACCAGCCTGGTCGGGTGAACGTGCTGGTATTTTATCATTATTCGATTAAATCAGAAGACTGTGGTGCGGTACCTCAATTCGACTATTAGCACATAGCGGTTGGCCATCTATTCAGCGTCGGCCGACCCTCCGAACTGGAGAAGAGCGAAGGGCAAAGCGAACGAGGCGGGATAGCGTAGCTTTCTGCAGAGACGCCGAAAGCTTCTGAAGCAGACAGGAGCGGTTGTTATGGAGATAAGCCTTGTGGTGGAGCCAGCAGGTCTCACTGCCTCGTCCTCTAAAGCCACAGACAGGAGCCCTCTACTTCCTGTCTCACCCCTTCTCCCCCCCCCTCCCACTGTAAAACACCTCTCTGCCCCCCCCTCCCATTGCCACGTACGATGGATCTCACCCTCTTGTCCGCAATGTTCTAAAAACGGTGTCCCTATTGTGTTTTTTTTTTTTTTTTTGGTTTTGCGTTTAATTTGTTAAAAAAATGCCTTTTATGGACTCAAACACACAAAATCGCTGCTTAAAGTAACATTTTTGGATGAGGAAAATGTCTTCTTTTGTCTTGAAGTGTTTTTGACGGTTGGAAGGACGAAGGTTGTCAATGTCGCTGTTGTACTGTTGGCTTCATCCCCGTCTCATCCCGTCACCAGCCAGAGTTCTGGACATGAGGTGCAAAGAGTATCTCAGGTTATTTTGCATTTTGGTGATGTTTGTATGTGTGTGTGTGTGTGTGTGTGTATGTATATACATATATATATATAAATATCTGTGTATATATCCATATGCTTCTCCTAACTTGGTCACGCCGTTTCAGTTCCATCGCTGAAAACAATCCCCAACTGTCGCGTCCTATACTGTTGTCCACCATTTTGAATTTTGAATTAATTTTTTTATTTTTTATTATTCCCACTATAACGTGCTGGACCATCCAACTTAAAAAACAAGATGTCAGTGACAGAACATACCAAATTAATATTGATATTTCCAGCGTCAAAGGCGTTTTTCGTGTCTCTTTAATACTCATGTTCTCTTTTTTTTTCCTTTTCTTTTGGAATCACAGTGTTGTTGTTTTCGTATTTATTAAAAATGATAATAAAGGTATATTGTGAAATATGCATAAAGATTTGTGGACTATAAAATGTCTTCTTTTTTTTTGTTCCTTGTAAAGAGTGTTATGTGAGTAAAGAGTTGGGGGTCCTGAACGGTGGTCGGCTTGGCGACAGAAAGATTCCATGGTTTTCCAGAAGGTTCCGAGTCACTCTTTGTCATGCATGTTTACCACGCTGCTTCTCTCATGTCAAAACTTAACCGACTAAAAATCCTTCCCGGAACACAAGGAGCAAAAAAATCAAATAAACGCTCACCATTTTTGCTTGTCGAGACAACAGAAAAAAAATGAAACTTTTATTTTGGCAAGGATGGAAAAGTACTTTGGCCTTTCCGCTCTCTCTTTTTCTCTCTCTCTCTCTCTCTCTCTCTCTCTCTCTCTCTCTCTCTCTCTCTCTCTCTCTCTCTCTCTCTCTCTCTCTCTCTCTCTCTCTGTTGTTCCTTTGTTCTCAATATTGTTGGTTCTTTGTAGCCTATCTGTGTGTCGCCTTTTTGCTATAAAAGTGGATTAAAAAAATAAGATAAAAAGTAAAGTTGTTGGGTGACGTCTTTCTGTACAGTGCAGGGACGAGGTGATGGCTCCCTGCTCCTATGCCATTTCTACATACTGCTCTTTTCTTTCTGTAAAGAGAACAACTTTACTGTATTCACTTGCATGTCCTTGTCCAAGAGAAAACGTGGATTGAGAAAATAAACTTTTACAGTGTCATTCCTCATGTCCTGTAAGATAAAGTCATGTTCTTTCTTTTCTTGTACCTGGATCACTATCAAATAAAAAAATATTTTTGAAAAATTAAGAAAACGCCTAATACTCTGTGACTAAAGAATAGGTGTGACTAAAAAAAATCCCTACGTGTTGAGTAAAATCACATCTTTTCTTAGGAGATTGAATTTTACCACAATCATCTCCATTATTGGACGGATAGAGCTCTACAGCACAGCTTATTCAGTTATAATTCAGTGCTCATTGGATTAATAGATAACAAAGTGGAACACTCTGTAAACAGACTTAGCCTGGTCGAGATGTGTGTGTTTGTGTGTGACAACTGTAAACATGCGCGGGTGTATTTGTCAATGTGTGAAATAGTTCCTGACTCAACTGTGCTTTTTATGTCAAATCAATCCCTAGCTCTCTCCTTCTTCTGGAACACTGGCTTCAAACACAAACTATAATCTCCTGATCCCTTTGACAGGCAGCCTGCTTTCATGTGCTTTCACATGAAAGCTGCTGGAAAGTAAGTTGGAAGAAATTGTAAAATATGAAAATGCAGATTAAAAAACAAAACAGTTTGGAACTGGATAAACAGCTTGTATAAATACATGGTTTTCATGTTGTTGGTTGAAAGCTTATTTTCCTAGCTTTTTTTCTTAGAATCCTAGCTTAGCTTTCATTGAATGTTATTTTTACTTTTTAAAGTGGGTATTTTGTCATGCCGTTTCGCATTATGTTACATTGGTAAACTATTTTAAAAGACTTTGTAACATAATTATCAGTGTTGCTGTTTGACATATCTAAGCTAAGCTTAACCTATTGGCATAGGGAGACCCTGATAAATATACGGTAGTAAGCAATTAAGCCATGTTCAAATATTTGAATCGTTTTACTTAACTCCTTCACATGCTCTCTTTCTCATGAAATATATTCCAACAGTTGAGATTATGTTGATTTCCTCTCATTCTTCTCTTTCTGCTTCTCACGGTCCGTTCCTCTTGTCTGCAATTTCCCGCCTTTTCTCCCTCACCTCAGGGACGCGGGAAGTGGGGGTGCTTAGGGTGCTGCAGCACCCCCCCTCCCCTGGCGGCCTCTGGCTGTAACTGCAAGTTAGAAGGCCTTCTGAACAAATAATTTTTTTTGTATAATTTTATCATACAACATGATTTTTCATTAAATTATTGACATCCACCCTTTTTATAATATTTATCATATTATCATTTCAATTTATTTAGAACATTGTCTGAGTAGGCTGACGTAGGCTATGACGCACAACGCAGAACTGTCGATAGCTGAATATCGTACTATGCTGATTTTACTTAAGCATGTTGGTGTTCAACATCTGTTGTAGTGAACATTCTAAAACTGGTGTAAAATGTTGCTGCCAAATGGGAACATAGAACCCTTTTTTAAAAAAAAAGGGTCCTATGTTCCCCGGTCACATACATATCGGGGAACATAGGACCCTTTTTTGGGAAAAGCAGGGAACATAGGACCCTTTTAAAAAAAAAAGGGTCCTATGTTCCCCAGTCTCATACAAAGAGGGGAACATAGGACTCGGGGAACATAGACACGCTCCCCTATAGACTACCGTAGGTTTATGAACTAAACGGCGGCAAGCTAGCGAAAGCCGGCGGCAAGCTTTGCGGAGCACCGGTATTTAACAACCATGGCGAATCAAAATATGATCACACTTCTTCTTCTTTATATAGCCTGCCTATCAATTTTTTTAAGTGCAATAAACACGGACAATATCCAACCGTTTTTTTTCCAATTTGACCGGTAAAATGAAACCTTCCCGGTCACATGACCGGCACCAATTTCTTCTAGCGGAAACACTGGTGTTACCCCTTATGTTTACTTTTTATCCATGACGACTAATAAAAAACAAGTGTTACCCCTTATGTTTTTATTCATGACGACCAATAAAAAACAACAATGTCACCCCTCATGTTTCATTTGATAAAAACGACAGTGTTACCCCCTATGTTTTAATTGATAAATATCGACAGTGTTACCCCTTGTGTTTTTTTTCATGAAGACCAAGAAAAAAAAACAATGTCACCCCCTATGTCTTATTTGATAAATATCAACAGTGTTACCCCTTTTATTTATTTCATTTTTTTTGCGGGGATCCGAACATGAGCTGTTTAGAGTGTTAACCTCTGAACTTAACAATGCACCATCAAGAAAACGGATAACGTCATCACAAAGGTTATTCTTGACTTTAAAATTCACATGAAATAGAGATATGAGTCTTCCAACAGATAACATCAACCAGACTTGAACCCTGGTCGCCAGGGGGTTAGGCAGAGTAAACCCCACTGCACCACTGAGGCGATGACAATACACATTACACAATATTCAATCGTCAACAAAGAGGATATACATGACATTAAAATGTATGTGTGTATTTCTATTATTTCCCTTATGTTTTTTTTCATGACGACCAATAAAAAACGACAGTGTTACCCCTTATAAAATATTTGACAAAGACAACAGTGTTACCCTTTGTTTTTTTTCATGACGACCAATAAAAAACCAAAGTGTTACCCCTTATGTTTTTTTTCATGATGACCAATAAAAAACAACAGTGTTACCCCTTATGTTGTTTTTCATGACGACCAATAAAAAACAATAATGTTACCCCTTATGTTTTTTTTCATGACGACCAATAAAAAACAACAGTGTTATGCCCTGTTTACACCTACCCGATAGTGGGCCCCGATGGCTAAATCAGCAGCTATCGTTATAACATCGGCAAATAGCGTGGTTGCATCGGTAAACACCGTTACTCTTCCCGGGAACATCGTTAGACAACGGGAAGAAACGGGAAGAAATGCTCAATGATCGGGCAACAACGGGCAACATCGGCAAAGAACGAACATGTTTGTTAATTTTGGGTCTATCGGGGTAGAATCGGTTACCAGGTGTTGCTATGGGCTAATCGGCTATAATCGGGAATAGAACGGGAGTATAACGTAAGACATTGCAAATCGTTCGGGAATTTTCCTGGGCACATCAGCTATATTCGTTAATCTTCCGCGCTTTATCATGTTTTATCGTCTTTATATCGGCAACCTCAACACACGAAAGACCCTCGAGAACCCTAGACAAATAACGATTGTGAGTGACCAGATTGTGTTAAGGAAGACCCTCAATCTGCCACTTGGGTATAAATAGGGGGTGATGGATGGATGTCCTACTTTTATAATTACAGGGTACTTCGCCCATTTAGAACCGGCGTTCTATTATTATAAAATCGCTATTGTAATATAAATAAATATATAAATAAATATCAGTCTAAACCAGTCTCCCCTTTGCCTTCTCCCGAAATGACGGCAAATGACGCCAAACGCGTCATTTGACGTGTTTGGCGTCATTCGAAATGACGTCAAATGACGCCAAACGCACTTCGGGTGTCTTCCCTGGCATACATCGTTATGTTATCGTTATAACATCGGGTATGTGTAAATGCTACCCCGATAAATTGACCCAATCATACATTTTTAGCCCGATGTCACCCGAATCACCCCGACTTCCACATCGGTGGTCCATCGGCCATTAGCGGCCATTAGCGGGATGGTGTAAACGGGGCATTACCCCTTATGTTTTTTTTTCATGATGACCAATAAAAAACAACAGTGTTACCCCTTATGTTTTTTTTCATGACGACCAATAAAAAACAATAGTGTTACCCCTTATGTTTTCTTTCATGACGACCAATAAAAAACAGCAGTCTTACCCCTTATGTTTTTTTTCATGACAACCAATAAAAACGACAGTGTTACCCCTTATGTTTTTTTTCATGACGACCAAAGAAAAACAACAGTGTTACCCCCTATGTTTTATTTGATAAATATCTACAGTGTTACCCCTTATGTTTATTTCAAGAAGGCCGATAAAAAACGACAGTTACCTCTCATGTTTTTTCCATGTTGACCAATAAAAAACAACTGTGGTACCCCTGTCAACGTTTATGCAGGGATCCTAACCTGAGCTGTTTAGAGTGTTAACCTCCGAACTTATCAATGCACCATCAAAACACAGAATAAAGTCAACACAATGGTTATACTTGACTTTATAATTCGCATGAAATAGAGAGAGGAGTCTTCCAAAAGAGGTCATCAACCGGACTTGAACCCCGGTCTCCAGGGGGTTAGCTCACAGCTCTCTCCACTTCCCACTGATATATTTAGTTTAATTCAGTCTGTGGTTATATATGACAGTGCAACAGACATGATAGCATTACGTTTAAAATTAAAGATATTGTGTTTTCCACAGAAATTGAGCCGCGGTCTCCAGTGGGTTAGGCAGAGTGCACTCCACTGCACCACTGAGGCGATGACAATAGACAATAATCAATCATCAATAAAGAGGATATACATGACATTAAAATGTATGTGTGTATTTCTATTATTTCCCTTATGGTTTTTTTCGTGATGACCAATAAAAAACGACAGTGTTACCCCTTATGATTTTTCATGACGACTGATAAAAAACAACAGTGTTACCCCTTATGTTTTCTTTCATGACGACCAATAAAAAACAACAGTGTTACCCCTTATGGTTTTTTTCATTACAACCAAAGGAAAACGACAGTGTTACCCCTTATGTTTCATTTGATAAAAACGACAGTGTTACCCCTCATGTTTCATTTGATAAAAACGACAGTGTTACCCCTTGTGTTTTTTTTCATGACGACCGAAGAAAAACAACAGTGTCAGCCCCTATGTTTTATTTGATAAATATCGACAGTGTTTTCCCCTTATATTTATTTCATGACGGCCGATAAAAAACGACAGAGTTACCCCTCATGTTTTTTCCATGTTGACCAATAAATAACGACAGTGACGACGTTTTTGCAGGGATCTGAACATGAGCTGTTCAGAGTGATAACCTCCGAACTTAACAATGCACCATCAAGACACCGGTTAAAGACATCATAAAGGTTATACTTGACTTTATAATTCGCATGAAATAGAGAATAGAGTCTTCCAACAGAGGTCATCAACCGGACTTGAACCCCGGTCACCAGGGGGTTAGGCAGAGTGCACTCCACTGCACCACTGAGGCATTGACAATACACATCAATCAATCATCAATAAAGAGGATATACATGACATTAAAATGTATGTGTGTATTTCTATTATTTCCCTTATGTTTTTTTTCATGACGACCAATAAAAAACAACAGTGTTACCCCTTATGTTTTTTTTCATGACGACCAATAAAAAACAACAGTGTTACCCCTCATGTTTTTTTTCATGACGACCAATAAAAAACAATAGTGTTACCCCTTATGTCTTTTTTTCATGACGACCCATAAAAACCGACAGTGTTACCCCTTATGTTTTTTTTCATGACGACCAAAGAAAAACAACAGTGTTACCCCCTATGTTTTATTTGATAAATATCGACAGTGTTACCCTTTATGTTTATTTCATGACGGCCGATAAAAAACGACAGTTACCCCTCATGTTTTTTCCATGTTGACCAATAAAAAACAACAGTGGTACCCCAGTCAACGTTTTTGCGGGGATACAACCCTGAGCTGTTTAGAGAGTTAACCTCCGAATTTATCAATGCACCATCAAGACACCGAATAAAGACAACACAATGGTTATACTTGACTTTATAATTCGCATGAAATAGAGATAAGATATCAACCGGACTTGAACCCCGGTCTCCAGGGGGTTAGCTCACAGCTCCCTCCACTTCCCACAGAGAATTGTATTTTAAATAAGTCTGTGGTTATATATGACATATATATGTGACATATATATGTGGTTAATAGACATGATAGCATTACGTTTAAAATTAAAGATATTGTGTTTTCCACAGAAATTGAGCCGTGGTCTCCAGTGGGTTAGCAGAGTGCACTCCACTGCACCACTGAGGCGATGACAATACACAATAATCAATCATCAATAAAGAGGATATACATGACATTAAAATGTATGTGTGTATTTCTATTATTTCCCTTATGTTTTTTTTCATGACGACCAATAAAAAACGACAGTGTTACCCCTTATGGTTTTTTCATGACAACTGAAAAAAAACAACAGTGTTACCCCTTATATTTTATTTGACAAAGAGAACAGTGTTACCCCTTATGGTTTTTTTCATGACGACCAAAGAAAAATGACAGTGTCACCCCTCATGTTTCATTTGATAAAAACGACAGTGTTACCCCCTATGTTTTAATTGATAAATATCAACAGTGTTACCACTTATGTTTTTTTCATGACAACCGATAAAAAAAATGACAGTGTTACCCCTTATGTTTCATTTGATAAAAACGACAGTGTTACCCCTCATGTTTCATTTGATTAAAACGACAGTGTGACCCCTTGTGTTTTTTTTCATGACGACCTAAGAAAAACAACAGTTTTGCCCCCTATGTTTTATTTGATAAATATCGACAGTGTTACCCCTTTGGTATTTTTCATGACGACCAATAAAAAACAACAGTGTTACCCCTTATGTTTTTTTTCATGACGACCAATAAAAAACAACAGTGTTACCCCTTATGTTTTTTTTCATGACGACCAATAAAAAACAACAGTGTTACCCAGGGACGTGGGAAGTGGGGGTGCTTAGGGTGCTGCAGCGGCCCCTGGCTGTAACTGCAAGTGAGAAAGTTTTCTGAACAAATCAATCCTTTTTTTTATTTTTTGTATAACTTTATCATACAACATGATTTTTCATTAAATTATTGACATCCACCCTTTTTATGGGTGGACCGTCACTTTAGAAACCGTCACTTTCCTCATATCAGACAACTCGTAACTCTGGAGGAAAATGAAGGCTTTCTATTATTGTCACTTTCCTTTGTAAACCTTTAGAAATAACCTCCTGAATCCTTGTTATAACGCTGTGTATAATCCCGGACCGCAATAGCTTGTCGGCATGTTGTTAGTGTGTGAAATTCAGCCCAGTATCAGCCGAGTTTACTC
>NC_082397.1:8456589-8479089 GCF_031168955.1 Gadus macrocephalus
TAGAGGTGATGGTGATGATAGAGGTGATGGTGATGATAGAGGTGATGGTGATGATAGAAGAGATGGTGATGATAGAGGTGATGGTGATGATAGAGGTGAAGGTGATGATAGAGGTGAAGGTGATGATAGAAGAGATGGTGATGATAGAGGTGATGGTGATGATAGAGGTGATGGTGATGATAGAGGTGATGGTGATGATAGAGGTGATGGTGATGATAGAAGAGATGGTGATGATAGAGGTGATGGTGATGATAGAGGTGATGGTGATGATAGAGGTGATGGTGATGATAGAGGTGATGGTGATGATAGAAGAGATGGTGATGATAGAGGTGAAGGTGATGATAGAGGTGAAGGTGATGATAGAGTGGACGGGGATGATAGAGGTGATGGTGATGATAGAGGTGATTGTGATGATGATGGGGATGTTTGTGGCGATGGTTGTGATTGTGGTGATGCTGGCGATGTTGGTTATTGTGCTTGCGGTAGCAGCACTATTGCCGGTTGGGGTCATAGTCGTAGTCACTGAGATAGTGTGGGAATGAACTCCAACTCGGCCGCGGTGAGGTTACACCGCTCAGCCTAAGGTCCGCTCCCTCCTGGCCCTGGCTCCGTCCTCCTTCTCTTTGAACCACTGGCTTTCTTCTGCTATCGGGCCCAGGTTGCTCTGTGGGTTCACGCTTCTTCCCCTCATTGTTCTCTTGTCTTTGTTTAAAGCACTTGGAGGTGAGAGCATGTGGCCTGCCTGGACCGAACGTACATTACATTTTGCGTTTTTTTTTTCTTACTTTGGCAATCGCTGCGATATGTGGTTTGTAATGCAATTGTTAGAATGGTGACCAAGAAAGGGAATGTTTAAGATCAAGCATTATGCTTCACGACACACATAGGGAACACATTGGGAAAAGTCAAGGAAAACACAGTCACATAGTTCCGAACAACAAGATTGCACATCTTCATTGATTTGTACGGTAACGCGATTTTGCGCCATATTTACATAAATATAAATATGTTTGAGTGTTCTGGTTGTGTGTGTGTGTGTGTGTGTGTCTGTGTGTGTGAGATCCTCTCAGCTCCGTTGGCTCAGGTCCCAGTCACGCTCCCTATAAAGTTATTTCAAAGGTTAAATTGCACCAATGAGGGACATTCGTAGGGGTATCATGATTAGCCAATCAGATCGCTTGAAAAAAAAGTTACCAATCGGATCCGTCCCCAAAATAGTTTTGACCAATCATTGCTATAATCATCATCCATAGCTTGATTATTGTTTATTGACGATTGATTATTGATAATTGTCTATGTCTCAGTGGTGCAATGGAGGAGCTGTTGGATAATCCACTGGGGACCGTGGTTCAACTCCTGCTGATGTTTTTTCCCATATGACCATAATGCAAGTTTTAAACGTAAAGCTATCAGGTCTATACTGTCATATATAATCCTCTGACCATATCTTTTACCAAACCTCCGTGGGGAAGCGAAGAGAGCTGTGAGCTAACACTCTGTAGACCAGGGTTCAAGTCCCTTATGCCGCTTTTCCACCGCACATGTAGCTCGACTCGACACGACACGACTCGACACGGTAGCAGCACGGGTGCTTTTCCACCGCAAATAGTACCTCCTGGACGTGGGCGGGGTCGGCTGCGCGAAAGGGCCGTGACGTATTTGTGTACACGACGCAAACAACACATACGCAACCCACACATGGACAGAACCCACATAACAACAATGGAGGACATCGATCGCATTACTATTATTAGCTGGCATGTTGAAGAAGTTGGAGAAGTGGAACATGTTGGCTGCGGCGCTGCTATGGATGTTACCAGCATGGTTGCCATGTCGCTCTCGTGACTTCGTCACACTCTCTGGCCAATCAGTCGCCGGCCGTCTGCCGACGTCACCTTTTAGCATCGGCTCAGCTCGCTTGGAACCTAGAGCGAGGCGGTACTAGAAAAAGCAGCCACTTCAGGTACCAGATACCATGGTACCGCGGTGGAAACGCAAAAAATGCGAGCTGAGTCGAGTCGTGTCGAGTCGTGTCGAGCTGGTACCATGCAGTGGAAAAGCGGCATTAGAGGTACTCTGATGGAAGGCTCTTATTTCTATATCATGTGATTTATAATGTCAGATATAACCTCCGAGGTAGAAGGTGTCTTGATGGTGCAGAGGTATGGGCTGTGGGTTAACACTCTGTAGATACAGGTTTGAGTCTGTGTACATGCGGGCACCAAGAAGGTTGATCGAAATTTTCCTTTAAGAGAAATTTCAATCTATCATGTAAAACCTCAGAGAAATTTCATCAAGGCGTCCTGAAGGTGGTCGTGTCTGCACAAAAAATCTTTATTGTACAAAGCAACGTACGGCCGTGGTGTGTGTGTGTGTGTGTGTGTGTGTGTGTGTGTGTGTGTGTGTGTGTGTGTGTGTGTGTGTGTCTATCTCACATCTCAAAAGTACGTCCTCCGAACACGCTATTCAGACGAGCTGTTCTTTGGAAAGGTTTTTTACTTCTTTTTTTTTTGCACTCACTCAGAAATCGTCTCAAAGAGCGTCCTCCGTGGAGGGAATCAATGGCTCTGTTTCGTCAAAAGACATTCATCACGAGGAAAAAGGAGAATGGCTTGAAAAGAAACATTCCATGAACTTACACGGCGACATCTGAAACACGGTTGACACAGCTGCGAGTGTGTGCTGCGCATGTGTTCGGGCTCTCGCCTTTGTGTCCAAAGCGCCGCCCGGGCACGTGATTGTACTGCAGTATGTTGCGAAAAAATAACGCACGGCGAGTGCAACCTGTAGCGTTCAGGTTGAGGGTCACTGATGGTTGAAGATGCACAATGTGAACACGAGACAGCACAACGTCCCGGAGCCGCCCTGAGATACATTGTCTTGCGTCTTGATGAGCCAATCTCTTCATCGGGGGCCTAATCGTTCAGCGTGGGCCTGAGTGATCTGGTTAATGTAACCCCCCCACCCACCTGATTAATGATCCGTGTTAACGAACACAGAGGGTGAGGGTGGGAGGGGGGGTTGGGGCAGCCCCTAAATCCACTTCCCTAAAATGTTGTTAATTAATGGCTGCAGACTGCGGTATAATTCAGTAAATAGGGTCCGAAAGAGTGAAGACGTTTGAAATTAGACCGATCAATTAGTGTGATCAATTAGTCAATTAGTTTGATTTGGTGTGTGGCTCAGAGAGAACATAATGCTGAAAGCAGACCAGTAAGAAGTGGTTTTCACATTGGCAGATTGGTTGGTAGTCATTAACTATCTGTGCGTGGTGCATTCATTAACTGAATTAATTAATATTTACGAATCATTGAGTCTATATTGTGACCCCCTGTCTTGTTTCATGTTCTTTCCCTGTTTATGAAATCTACTCTGATAAGAGGGATAGTATTTTGTTATCGTACGCTGCTTGTTGTGAAAGATTTATTTGTCATTCTGTCATTGAAATAGAAAAAAAGAAGGAACATGCTCTGCCAAAGTCAAGCTCTTATTTTCATCTTTTTTTTTGCAGGAAGTGAGTTGGAAAAATGAACAGTATCAGTGACATTCTAGCATTATCGCTCTTCTCTCTTTGCCTCTTTCCTTTCCTCTCGCTCTGCCTCGTTCTCTTGCTCTCTACTCTATGTTACACTTACGTAGACACAAACATCGGTATCTCTCTAACAAACACACACACACGCATGCGTGCGCACGCACGCACGCACGCACACACACACACACACACACACACCACACACACACACACACACACACACACACACACACACACACACACACACACACACACACACACACACACACACACACACACACACACACACACACTTCACTCTGCCGCAGTGTAAGCTAGCGTATCACACCAGAATATTCTATGCATGTGTGAGTGGATGTCAAAGTTTCAACAGCGATGCTTATCAACAGATGAACATCTCCATCGATGCCGTGATGGCTACGTAAGGTCATACGGTTGCTGTTTGTGTATCTGTGTGTATATCAGTGTCTGTGTATCCGAAAACCAGCCCTTTGTAATCGCCCAGTCATGAACTGTCGTTGCCGTTCCCTCCCTGATCGTCATAGCGCCATGGTGCTGATGTTGCGACGCGGCACATCCTCGCCACGCACTAGCAGCCGCTTGCCCCGTATCTTCTGACAAGATGTTGATCCAGGCTGTTTACTTGGAGCACTCCTCCTATTACTTTGGTCAGCAGGAAGAGCAGACGGCAGCAGATGCCTGTGTAATTGTTTCTATCACAATGGCATCTGCTTTCATCTCCGCCCTCGTATTTTTCAATATCTATTACCCTGCTTGACATTGGGTATCCAGACACAAAGTTGTTGAACAAACAGCGAAAAACTTTTGCCCACGTATTTTCTCTTAGACAGTCGGTACGTCGGATCGTGTTCGTATTTCCCCCCGGCTCACACAGGAAAAGAAAGGCAAAAGAAATGTTAAGAAAGATGTAATAGTTAACTGTAACTGGGTGAAAATCTACCATCTGTCACTAACTCCTTGAAGTCTCTTGTAGAGGGAAGAATAAAAATACGGAAGCCATTTTTGCTCTGCGTGGCGCAGGCTAGGCTAGCTAGCGAGGCTATTTGTGTTCTGAGTGCAGGCCTGGGGTAGGAAGGAGGACAGCAGATGTTGGCCTCAGCCTTGGATCCGCTACAACAAAGCAGTGAAGAGAAAATGTCACCGCTGCATCGTCCCTGCAGTCCTGCTGCCGATGAATAATTGCTCTGCTTTGAATCCGCTAGATAGAGAGGGAGATAGAGAAAGAGAGAGAGGAAGAGAGCGAGAAAGAGAAAGGAGCCTTGAAAGCACCTCTTTCGCTCCCTTTTTTCCCGAATGAAACAAAAATGAAAATATCACTGGGCTACGATAAGAGTGTGTTGCTGGAGAGGCTTTGACACGCAGAGGCAGTTTTTTGAAAAAATAAAATAAAGTTATTTTACACCATTTTTTCTTATCTTATTTGTTGGCGATACGAGCGCTTTGAAACGGAATGATTTGGCCCCTAAAGAGCAGCTGACTGTGTGTGCTCAGCAGATGAAAGAGGGGTGCTGGGGGTTCATATCTGAGGGAGAGGGGTGGGGGTGCTGCTTGAGTTGGAGGTGGCGGACGGAGGGGGGTGTGGGCCTTGTAGTGGTAATGGAGGATGTAGCCGCGGGATTGGCTGTCGGCATCGAACGCGCGGCCGCCATGTCTGGAAGGGAAGCGGGCTTTAGAAATGCGTGATCGTCGCCATTATGTTTGATAATTTCCGACGCCACGAAGTGCGCGTGGGACTCAAAGGCGCTCGTGTAGCGGGGTTATTAGGAACCACCCCCCTTCCCCCCCCCCCCCTCCCCTTCCCAATGATGCGTGTCACTGAAGCAGCAAATTAACACGAGGCGACGGAGGCATGTTTAAGGGCTCAGCGGAGAGCTGGGGAGGCTGGGGCGACGGCGGGGGGCGGGGGGGGGGGGGAGTGATAAGGGTTGGGGTTGAGAGGGGGTAGATATGAAGGGAGAAGGAGAAAAAGTTGGCAGTTCCGCCCTCTTGATTGGTCGAGGAGCCAAGCTTTTGATGGTTCAGTCAGAGCTCTTGTTGTGGGAACTGGAGGTGCTTTGAGTGGGGGTCCACTACTTTCATTTTGATTCGCAATCAAGCTTTCAGTCCTTTATTTCCATTTAGAGTGTGCTAACTAAATGAACTAACCCTAACCTAAAAAAAAATTGCAAAAGATACAAAAAGATTCCCAAAACCCAAATGGCGTTGGAGTCAAGTCCAGCTTGTGTTGGATGTTTTTGAAACCTTAAAGGCACCCAGTGCAACTTTATGTAAACATTCAATGAAAAATAAACATTCAATTTCTAGTCTTTTTTACACGTAGTAAGTTTCAATAACTCCATACCATTACATATCGACATTCAAGGAGCAAAGATGAGACGTCGTTGTGTGGTGAGAGCTGATAGAAAATCGTAAACAACAACAATCGCCGGTGGGGAGAAGCCATTTTTCCATTGACTGGAAGCCTGCTTTATTTATTGTAGGTTACAAAAAATAAAGAAAACGGCGGCATTGTTGTTGTTATCGATTTTGTATCAGTTCTCACCACACAACGACGTCTCATCTTTGCTGCTTAAATGTCGGTATGTAATGGTATGGAGTTATTGAAACTTACTACGTGTAAAAAGACTAGAAATTGAATGTTTATTTTTAAGCCTCGAAAGTTGCACTGGGTGCCTTTAAGTCAGCGTGTGAATATAATGTCAGATATTACTTCCGGCCATTTCCCGTTCTCCACCTCTGCGGAGCAGAGAGGGGCGCTCTCTGTTATCGGCTCTAAAGTACCATCGAGGTTTGTCACTATGGATATAATAGTGCTTTTTCGTGTTTTCAATTTCTTGTCCATGTATGAGGACTCAAGCCTGAGCCGACCGAGTGTTCCCCAACAGCTCTTAGATTGGTGCAGGTCTGTGTAACTGTGACTGCACCAAGACGCCGACTAGCATTTGATCGGCGGTCATACTCGACTTTAAAATTCACATGATATCGAAATAAGAGGCTGCCATCAAAGTAAAGCAGCGGGATTAGAACACTGGTCTCTCGGGCGCTTGCCAACAGCTCTTTCCCCACTTCCCCACGGAGATTGGGAAATTGATAAGGTTGTATTATGACAGTACAATAGACATGATATCGTTACGTTTCAAACGTACATTATGGTTTTAAACGTGACGGTCAAATTGAAACAAACATCAGCAGGAATTGAACCCTGGTCTCCAGAGGGTTATCTTAACAGTGCTTGCCACTTCACCACTGAGACAGGGACAGCGAACAGAGGTTACACATGACATTACAATTCACATCACATTACTAAGTTTCAAAATGACATTAGGTTTCATGGGACACCAACCCTGATCTCAACAACTGAAAACGAGAAACCTTCTAAGAGAGACATGATGTGGTCGGAAGATAAACTTGACATTACAAATCACGTGACGTGGAAACAAGAAGTTCCCACAGAGACAAGCCTCCCCGGACCTCGGAACCAGGTCGCCACAGAGGAAAACCAACAGCAAGAGTGCCTGCATGAAATTGCTATTCGCATTGCATAGTAGTAAGGGGACTTGAACTGGGAGTGGTAACCAACAAAGAGACACTATCCGCTGAACACCTGCCTTGATCTGTTTAGTTATACTTGGCATTAAAATTCACGTTAGATAGTTCTTCTTCCAAAAACTCATCAGTACGTTTGGTTTCCAAGGGACACACACACAGACACACAGACACACAGACACACAGACACACACACACACAGACACACACGCACACACACAGAACAGTGGAAAAATTCAGCATCTAATTATTAGAAAATGCGGCAGTAAAATCCCTTGAAAATCAGGTAACTAGGGACAAGGTGAAGTTTGTAGATAACAATTTGATCATATTTTTTTATAGCTATCTATATAGCAACCCATGTGAATTGGGGATTACCCTAACGTCTAATTCGTAAAAATTCCAGACTAAAAAACTATCACAGCAAATGTACCCAGGGACATGTTCAATAAGAATTTGGAAAACGAATCAAAGACTTCAAAAGGTACAAATTACTATCCATAGGAACAAGTGTGAGGAGTGCTGAGAAATCACACTTACTCGAGCTAGGGGTCTCCACCATTATAATACGACCACTCTAGATTGATCACTCTTCTTTGTTAGCCACAAATGGCAGATTTCTTGTAAATGTCTAAAAACACTTTGAACCAAACCGAGCTGATTTAAACTGAAAAACAGTGATTGGAGGGTTTGCTTACCCTTAAAACACTTGCCCTCTCATCTTGGTGACCTGACCTGGTTGCTTTTGGATTTGCGCCCCCACCTATCGTCTTCCTCGTAACCCATTGACCTGAGAGTGGGAAACCACCTCCCAAAAGTGGACATCATACCCCACTCGGAATTCAACCATGCACCAAGGAAGGAGGACCTATCCTCCTTTATCCTGCCACAATTTATTTCATGGATAAAAGGAAGCAGGAACGTTGTATAGGCCTTCATTAATTGGTAGAGCTGGCCTGGCATGAACACTGGGATCAAGGTCTCAATGGTATTACCCACAATTTTTTTGTCCAAAAGGAAACAAAAATAGGCTGCCCAGAGCTGGGGGAGATTTCTTGTAAAAGAACGGTGTAATCTATATTTTTGGCGGTTGACTTGGCACTTTATTTTACAGCCCTTAAATAGGAATTCCAATTAGATTTTGCGTGGAAACAGTTAAGCGTGGAAAAATCCATTGGATTTCATTTGCATTATTTATCTATTTATTTCCTCTTTAGTGCAGCCAGGAATATCGTTATATATTCGGGGCTGTCCCCCTCCTCATCTTAACAGCTATACCCCGCCTTTTGTACTGCAGACTGCCTCTGGGATGCTTACTGGAACCTGTTAATACATTTGATGATCAATGTTACACGTATGTACGTATGTAATAAAGCGCTTAAAGAATAAAAAATGCATACAAAAATATGCAGCCACAGCATTGTTCTAATCGCATTGCAAATATCGCCTCAGAGGAATAAGAAAATCACATCATGCTTGGATCCAATTTGTGCTCCGCTCACCAAAGGCTTTCATGGTCCACTTCCCATCTAACACAGAAAGCACAGATTATCCTCTGAATGTCGGAGTGCTGCACACTCTAATTATAAAAACAAATTGGAAAAACATAACTTCAGACAAAAAAGGTGGCATGTAATTTGTCCCACCCCCTCAGAGCGAGAGAAAAAAAAAAAAGACAAATAATTTAAACAAATATATCGTGACTCTGTGTCGTAACAAATGGCCCTTGATGAAAGCGTGTTCATAGTGTTGGAGCGTGGCTAGCATGTTCTGTGTTATGACAAAAAGAGGCAACACGTGTGAAACTAATTGAAAAGATATGTGATTAATCTCACTAGCCGTAGCATTGAAGTTCAATAAATACCCGCTTGATAGAATATTAAGAGTGAGAGAACATGATCTTTGGACAGTGTACCACTCCACTAGTGTCCGCTAGGCCTATTGGACTAGGCATAAGCATAGAGTGCCGGTTTAGGCTAATTTAGCACAGGTTGAATGAAATCAATCCAACAGTGAATTGCCAACACAACTCCCCTTCTAGCATTTGTTTTTCATGGGGTTCGGGGTGTAATGTGAACCCATCACATCCAGGAGGTCCGTGGAGGTCCTTTACACTGAGTTGGGATTGGCCCTTACAGGTTTTGTGATCTGCCTCCCCAAGTGAATCCACTCAATTAACTGAATCCAGGGACGAAGCTTCATGGAAGATGCAGGCACCCGCCCCCTGCCTACCCTCTAACCGCTTCGGGCCCCAGGTAAAACGAGGGTCTCAGTGAGTCTCAGAGAGCCTCGGGGGTGGAAGGAGGACCGGGGGGGAGTCCACACCACACCACTCCGCACCCAGAGACGAATGCATCCTGCCAGTGTTTCAATTGGCTGTCAAGAAAAACATTGCGCCGGAAAGTGGCGATCGCTGGGAAGTTAGAGGGGAGTGATGAAGGGATGAAGAGGGGAGGAGATAGCGAGGAAGGTCAGGGGAGTAGAGGGCGGCAGGGGGTACACACGATGGGGGATGGGCAGTGGTAAAGGGTCCCACCAAAATGACTGGAAATTGAGCAAGGAGGGTAAAAAAAATAGATAAAAATACAGAAATTCAACTAGAGGGACGGGAATTGATGTCCCTGCCAGGATATGAGGGGGGGGGGGGCGGCAGAAGCTGGACAGCCAATGAAGATGAATAGGACGGTCACTTCCCATTAGGGTGTGTGTGTGGGGGGAGTTGGGGGGGGTGGGGGGGGGGGGCTATGGGGATGCTGTATGGATGCCAGGCAGAGATAGTATACACAGGATATTCGCTGTCAACAAATCAAATCCAATATCTTATATTATCCCCCAACATTTTAACCTCCTTGCTGTAATTGTATGCATTTTTTTTATTGCGAAGCCATGAAATGTTATGTTTAGACCATTGTCAAGATCCTCCACATTGTATCAGTGATATTTAAATGCTTGAGGATAAATTACTTGGTGTCAAAACACAAAACACTAATACATAAGGAAGTATGACAGAAGTGCAGAAAACAGAAGCAATATAAAGGATAACATCTCACAATAACATCTCTACAATTTGACAGTTGAATCTCCATTTTTAATGCAGGACTTTCTGTTTAGACGGATGTTTAACATATCAGTAACTGTTCGTGGTGTCAGTGTGGTAAAATAATTTGAGGGGGTGGGGGTGGGGATCCTGCAGATATCCGGTGCATAGGACGGAGGGCAGAGAGTTGGCGTCTGTCTGGGCGCAGGATGGATGAGAGGAGGAAATGAATGGGACACGTCACGCGAGACATGACAAGAGACGCCAAAACAACCGGCAGAAGACAGCAGCGACCAGCCTTCCACGCCCTGGCAGAGGCAAAGGAGGAACGGTGGTCCCTTTATCCTAACCACCACATTCCCCCCCCCCCCCCCCCTTTCAAGCCACCAATTAGGGGTAACTTTTCCCTCATGTGCCAAAGGTATCACCCACTCCTGGTAGAAGATAAATCGCCGTCCCTGTAATTGTTTGAACCTGTTAACCTAGAGGCAGGAAGTGATCACAAGGTATTGAGAGCTCGCGCTTTTGGCCTCTGTATGGCAGAGCCGCTCCGGATGTATTGACACGCGGCGGCGGTAATGGCCTACCGGAGGGGGCTGGCTTCACACGGAGTAATGATGACCCATGCCCGCCCGCAAGCCACTGCTCCTCCAACTCCCCGCTCTCATCGATGCAATTACTGCACTGAGGCGCGGCTCGCATGAACGCCGCTGCCAGGGGAAGAAGAAAGTGACTGGCCGTCGCCTGCTGTCTCTCGCCACCAAAGAGGACAGCAAAGAAGACGCATTTCAGGAGACATTAGGGCGCGCATCCCCCCGCCACAGCCGTGGTCTGAAGTGAGCAGCTCATTGTCTAATGTGTGCGATTGGAAATTGATAAAAGGGGGAAAAAGGGGGGTTTGTTCTTGCAAGTGCAGGTTGCAGTAAGGCGCAAATTAATTATTGTTGATGCTTAGTAACGCTGAATAGCCATGCGCGTCTCGAGCCCCCACCGGTGAAAAATGAGATGCCAAAAGAGGTAATTTCCTCTTTCTCTCAAGCTGGTGTGTGATTGTGTGTGGTGCAGAGAAGAGGGGCGGTTGCCAGGAGAGGGTATGGGGAAGCCATCTCCCCTCCCCTGTTCCTTCTGACAAAGACTTTCATTTACCCTAATTATACAGATGGATTGAAACATACAGCAAGGCAGGGAATCACTCCAATTATGCAGAGTTGATTAAAACTTGGACACCGTACAGTAGGCACTGTACGGTGTCCAAGTTTAGGGTTGGACTCCCTGCGTGCTCCAGCTGAGATAGCCTTACCACGGTGCTGGGAACCAATTTCGGGTGTCCAACCATTTAGTGTGCCTTCAGTTCGGATCTGAACTACAGATAGCCTACAATAGCTTGCGTCCGCCATGAGCTAATATATTTTAGTCGGGATATGAACAACAGATAGATAGCCTATATTAAGCTTCTTCCACTATTAGCGGTCTATGTATATGGAGTCAAGAGGTTGACTAAAATAATTAGATCTCGGATACAGAGAGCCTACATTAAGCACACTACTAACAATCTATTTTGAGTGAAGATCTAAACTACAGAAAGCCTACAATAAGCTAGTATCACCAACTAGCTATATATGTTTTGTTAAAATCTCGATGAAATACAGATAGCCTACACCAAATCCACCACTAGTAAGGTTTTTGCATGGCGAGGAGCAACTGATTGGAGGGAATGTTTTTTTTGCCATTGCAGAAGAATATTGAAATGCTCTCCATGGACATATTCTGCCGCAGCACAAAAGCAATATACAGCTCACCGGTCGAGTGCCTACGGAAGCATTCTTCTACTCTCGGCAGAAGACAACTTCCTGGTGTAAAAATCTCATAGTTTTTCCCTAATGAAGATGGATCAATGCTATTCATTTACTGACAGCCGCACACAGCGCACGGGACAAAGCCCATTTCCTGTGCTATGTCGTTGCATACAGCCATGGCATTTATGCGGTAGGAATATATATAAGGGTGCACGCAAAGACGGTGTCCACTGAAGGGAAACCGGGATGAAGACAAAGGGGAGAAGAAAAGGGGGGGGGGGGAAGCGGGAAAATGGGAGAATAATAAAAACAGAAACAGACAAAGACGGAGCATGTTAGTGAGAGGAAAAGAGAGACGCAGAGTGAGAGATGAGAGTTAGAGATCACCAATAGGGAGGGAGAGAGTGAAAAGGGCAAGACATTTGTCACCCTGCTCTGCAGGACCTTAGGAAGAAAGAAAAAAAACCCAATATCATTAATCTCCTGACATTTCAATATTGTATTAACCTTTCTAGTGGAATTCCTGGATCTCATTAGTCTTTTTTGAGAGGTAGGAAAATAATAATCGATAGAACACGGCGTGGACATGGTCTATGAATACACAGCAGTCCAATAACACACACACATCTGCCGGCCATTGTTATGGTGTTCACCCTGCCCTGGGCGATTACCCCCCTTATCTACATCACCTTAACCGCTCCACATCAATGCACCGCGAGCAGGGGGAAGGAAACGGAAATAAATAAATGCTGGAAAACGGTAGATTACCGTCAGATGGAATAATTAGCGTTGCATTCATATCAAAGAAGAGCAACAGCTGCCTGGTAAAATTAAAGCGAAAACATGGCAGCATAAGCAGAGCTTACATATAGTTATTTATATATATATATATAATATATAAATTTAAGCTCTTCTTATGTTGCCACGTTTGCTCTAAATAATCATAAAATCACAAAAAAAAAACTATATATATATATAACTATATATATATGTATATATATATATATATATATATATGTATATATATATATATATATATATATATATATATATATATATATATATATATGTATGGAGGGAAAAACGCCCCAAGGCCACACAAAGTGCAATGAGCCTTCATCTCATCTCCCATGTAGTCAGTCACCAGCCTGTCAACCGAGGGGTTGGAGGAAGAGAGAGAGATAAATCGGGAGTGTGGGAGAAAGAGAGAGAGATAAATCGGGAGTGTGGGAGAAAGAGAGAGAGATACATGGATAGTGGGAGACATGCCTGTGCCATGGCCCCTCCTCTTCTTTTTTTTCTCTTCCTCTTCTAACCAAAAACAACGCCCCCCCCCCCCCCCCCCCCCCCCAACACCTCAGAACACCCACGTTCCATTCATCCACGCCTGAATACCAGCGCCCCCAACCCCCGCCCTCCCATCAAAACCACCACCCCTCCCTGGGTCATTTGACTAAGAAAACACACTCATCTAGTCCTATTATGTGTCCTGAACACGAAGTGCTGCCGGGCTTTTGTCCGTGGGCGCATTTTAGCGCTAGCGTCAAGGCTATGGTAAGCGTGTTGGGGCTGTGCTGCTAGGAAAACATGCTGCTCTCAATGGCCTGATTGTGTGTTTACATTCAAGCATTCCTGACCTTGACGAAGACAGGGACTCAAAGGGCTGTTTCTATGCTGTCAATTAGAACTGCTTTACACCGCCCACCGAGCTCCCTGGCCAACCTGAAAAGCATATATATTATCTAGTCAGACTGATGTTTTTAACTGGATTCTGTCAACGGATTCTGGTAAGCTTCACACCATTTCACTCCCTTTAGGTTTGTTATAGCCAGGTTTATTTAGCACAGTTTACTTCTCAGATAATCGTTATGTTTTTACGGAGCAGTAAAAACCAAACTGTGAGCCTGTTAGCTTCCCTGAGCTATCCTCGCTGACTTAATGGCACATCTATCTAAAAATACAAAGAAATATACATCACATGGTGACAAGTTTACCTTCTAGTCTTGATAAATAGGCCTACTACTCATAACCAATAGCCCTAAACTAAACAGAAGGAGTTTCAATGACGATGAGTCATGATGGTGAAGAGGGAGAGTGATGTCACCGTAGAGGGCAAAGAAAATGCTGAGGAGTGGAAGAATACAGTTGATGATGAGACTATGTGGTTTTTCACTGGCCCGGGTTAATTGTGCAGACCCCATCAGCACTAAATAAGCATAGCTGGAAAGGACTGGCTACATGACAAATAGATAGACAAATCACCCTATACTACTTCCTGGTTTAGGGTTTGGCCAGACTCCACACTCCGTCCCTGTCTCCCCGCGTGATGAGGGAGACTTTGCAGTCGACGGTTTTCTTTCAAAATCCCTTAAACTCTAAATTCATTTTCTAGAAGCTGTGATGGGGGGGGGGGGGGGGGGGGAGACACAGTATGAAGTGTTTAGCATTGATTAAACACGAGTTTTGCGACGAGGCGTGTTTTTGTGATGGGTTGCTTTCGGAAGATCATTAAAAATCCTTAATGAGTTTTGATTGATTGTCTGAAGAGTTGGCGTTCTGACCCGCAGCTGCGGCGTGAATGGCGTTGGAGAGGTTTTGAGAAGGCGCCTCAACAGGGTGCACCTGTGGCGATAGCATGCTAAGCGCTAGCTTCCTGGCGGCTGGGAGGTAGCGATGCCGGGATCATCTTGTCAGACAGCGCACAGCTGTTCAGTTAATTGCCTCCTAGTTTGGGAAGGAGGTTAATGAAGCAGTTTTTGGGGATCAGAACCGAGAGAATGTCTGAATTTTCACAAAAGAAATTAGTTTGTTGCTGCTTGGAATAGTGAGAAATCAACAGCAGTTTAGCTGTATTTATTCTGGAAACTCAGACCGGACAAGGCAAAGGACTTTGGATCAATTGAGATTTACATGGAAAGGTTTCTTTTGCCAAACAACATACTGTATTGGTTTTGGCAAATTTGTACGTGTATCAAAGGACTCAATAAACTATTTTCATAACCCGCTTTCTATTATTTGATTGGATTTTTGATAGTTTTCATGGCCATTTCCAAGAAAGATTATTTATTTTTCATATTCATAGGCGGCATTTACAGGAAATGGCAGCTCTTTCCTAGCTCAAATGGTATTGTTTTTCCGAATGAAATCCCTAATCTCTTATATACCTCTTCAGTGCCTAAGTCCATATTTATAACCAGAATCAAAAGTTATTGCAGCTAGATTGCATTCGAGGCCTCATCCTTACAGAGGAACATTAAATCTTATGAGCCAGCCGCACATTTGAAAGCACAATTCGTACAGCCAAGGGAGTTTGAAACCCTCAAAGTGCCTGTGCACAAACTGAAGTGCAATAAACCAAAACATTTTTGAATAACCTCCTTGAATTTAACGGTGATGAAAAAATCTCAAGGAAACTATTTGCCAATGTAGGGCCAGCTTTGTCTTCTGTCGCCAGAGAGACATGCAATTACAAATGGTTAACCCGAGTGGGTGATTCAGCCTGGCTTCAGAAGCCATTATTAATATGCTTTGACGGATACAAATCGCCTCCACTTCCTGGTCTCACAGCCCCAATGAATTGTGTTTCAGGCCCATGAGGGATATCGTTCTCCAAAGGTTATCTAATATTAATGTTTAGAAAAAGTAAAATAGCCTTCCAATGAATAACAATGAACCGAAGTCAACTACATGTTTTACTTCCCTTACTTCTAAAATATCCATGTGGTAAAACCAAAAGGAATAGAAAAATATGTCATACAAATATATTTTTTGTAAATTACTATAATTAACAAGGGCTGTTAAAATAATAAAAACCTAACTTGTGAATTTGTTCAGTTTTTATGAAGTCCTTCAAAATCCACTGCTGTATGTTTTCTGTGATATGCTCTGAGTTCCTAATGTGCTGAAAACAGCACTTCCAGTGTTGGCACGGTTACCTAGCCAGAACAAATGAGCTTCGGGCTCTGGAACTCCCATGAGCCAATAGAATTGGTGAAAGGTTTTTCCCTCAATAAAAATATTTCTGCTTTTGATTTAATTTAGAATGGAAACAATATATATATACCTCTGTAACTCACACACAAAAATGTGCAAGCTAACACACACACACACACACACACACACACACACACACACACACACACACACACACACACACACACACACACACACACACACACACACACACACACATCCCTCTCCTTGGGCACTGGTGGTCAGACAGGTAGCACAACTCTCGGAACCAGAGTGAGCCAAAGACCATGGCTCTACCTCCACCACCTGAATATCTCTGGAATTTAAGGAGTCCCCCTCCCACACCAGCACCCCCACCAGCACCCCCCGGGCTGGAGCAACCGTCCAACATACCTTAATCACCTGCATCTCATTGTGAGGCCTTGGACACACCACTGCTCATTAAGGTGATGGATGGAGTCATAAGGGCGAAGCTCCCTTTCCTGCCTCTTCCAAACGTGTTGCTGGTCAGGGAGGTGCTTATTAGAGTGGAACTGGGCGGGGGGGGCTGTGGAGAGGAGTGGGAAGTGGAGAGTTCAAATATGTTTTAATATTTCACCATACAGAGCAAGAGGCAAAGCACAAAAGCCCCGTCTCTGCCTTGCTTGATTGAGCCATTATTTATGATACGGCGCAGATTTTGAGGATTTGATCGATAAAGAGTCTGAATTAACCCGCCCACACGTTTTAAAATGACAGCCCATAAACGGTGGTAATGAGGATTTAAGCTTCGATAACAAGTCTATTGTAGAATATTCCATCGATTTCTCTCCAGTCCTAATTGCTATCGTTGTTTAGCTTTAGCTTAGCTCAAAAGGGACCATCATTGAATTTAGATATGGGTCGTTAAGGAGCATGCAGGGGTTCGGCCTCTTCCTAAATAATGCCTAGAGGTATAGGATTTAGGACATTGGCGTTTGGATCCTTTAAGCCAGAACCTTTTGACCCCTGGTCAACCCTAGTCACTACACTGTATGGACACAACACAATGAGCCCCAGTGGAGCCACATTTACATCATCTGAAGGCCACACCATCAAGCCTTCTTGAGTCATGCAATTGGGGGCTGGTTTATCCCCCCTCCCCCCCCCCCCCCCACACGCCCTTTCCCCTCCCCCTCCTTGTGATGAATCTCCCCTGGACCCCTGGTGGGAGGGAAGGGGGGGGGTGTAGGGTCTCCTAAGGCCTGAGGAACCATGGGAGTACAGAAGTGATTAGCTTGTGAAAACACCACTTGTTCCGTTCCGTCCCCCACCGGGGGAGGGGGTCAGAGGGGGGGAGCTCAGAAGGGAGTACCGCCGTGCCTCCTCCTCTCTGTCAGCCCATGTTTGAATAAGTCAAGACAAGAGACTGGCTGACATTAAAGACTCCCACAGGCCGGGTTATTGCTCTGCGAAAGAACAAGCAAGGAGGAGGGTTAGACGCAATAAGGCAGAACAAATGCACTGGAGTCCCCAATTAGGACGCTTTCCACCCACCCCCGACTTCCCCCCCCCCCCCCCCCATGTCTAGTGCACGTTCTTTTCTTTGCTTTCCGTGACTCTTCGTCATCTGTTGATTTCACAGCCATTTTGTTGTCTCGCCCGGCGCAGGCTGTCTAGTCTAGCGATTACAGGTAGAAGGCGATGAAGGGAGAGGTAAGACGTGCAGGGCCGCACAGCACACACACGGGCTCCGACGGAACGTCCTCCGGCCCCCCCCCCCAAATTGGCAGCGGGCGAGCCCTTCCAAATTGGGTATAATCCCTTCATCAATGGTTTTAGCGGCTCCTGCCGGCTCGCTCCCAAACGCTTTATTGAATGACACGCTATGCTGATACCGTGAATAATGGGGGGCACTAATGGAATTGGCATTGTGTCATATATTTAAATAGCTGGTGTAGAGGAGAGAGGGTTTTTTTAGAGAGTGAGCCAGGGAGACAGGGATATTGATAGGTTTATCCTTGACGGGGGTGCAAGGATGCTAGTCGGCTGGTGGCCTTGGTTTGCTGCTGGGGCTCAAATGGATTCCACATTAAAATGCAGCTGATGCCGGGGCAACAGGTTTTATTAAATAACACTGGGAACTTTAAGAGGAGGTGTCAAATGTATTTTTTATATTTTCGTATTAGCGATATTGGATTTGTGCGTGGATACTGACCCTAATTGATTGTTGACATTAACGGATTCGTACTGCAGACATTTTACAATTCAAGCATTTAGTCGACAAAAGACAAAAATGAACGGAACATGTATAGTTTGAACTTTTTTATTCATCTTTTTTTTTAATTCATTTTGCTTTTTTTCCTTTACGAAACAAATGTTTGCAGATGTCCTATGAATAAACAACAGCACCCTTCCTCCCGGCAGAACGATGTTCCACCGCCGTCCTCTTCCCCAGAAAAGAGACCCTCCTTGTCCAATCATAACCTCTCCAGATTCCCAAAGTGACTCCATTCAATATTTGTTTTTTTTTTCACCGGTATGTGGCAATTTTTTAAGTGCATTAGTAGACAACATAACCATTTGGATTAATGTGCAATAGCTGGAATTACGGTCAATGCGAAAAGAGATATATTTACATTGCAGCTATGAATCACATTACATGTCTCTCCCATCACTTAGCGAGCTGGCGGCAGACCTGGAGAGGGAACCGATTTGCGATACAAGGAGTCTCCCTTCTAAAACAGCCAAAGTAAAAAACACTATTACCTGACCTATGTCGTCGTAATCATCATCATCATCACCACCATCATCATCATTATCATCATCACCATCGAGATTAACTAGACTCTTTTGTCGTACCTGTTTTCCTCCAGTAAGACAAAAAGGTTAATAGATAGAATGGTTTAAAATAAAGTTTAGTGATTGTGCTTTTAAAACCAAAGTAAAAAACGAAAAAACGAAACACTGACGACGACACGGAACAAACAGTGCATTACAAAACAAACGAAACAAACAAAAAATTAAAACAACAAAAATCCCAAAGTGGTACTTTCTTAGGGGGGGGGGGGGGGGGGCAGCTAAATAATAAAACAATTTACAACATGGATGGAAACGATAAAATAATTATATTTACTGGCATAATAAAATTATAATCCACAAAATAAAACAAGGAAGACAAATTTTTCTGGTACCACATTGGGAACAAACAGGGACATCATGTATACATGTATATTTACAAGACGGTCCACCCCTCTCGGATCGCAGCTATAAAATTACAGTAACGTCTGACTGTATGGGTTCTGCAAAGTTCTGGTCAAAGGCGCACAATATCACTCCATATTGCATCGGAATAAAACATAAATATCCTACTGCGTATTTTGCTTTGAGTGCTCCTTTCGCTCCTCCTCAGACAATTCTCTTTTCCCGCTTCTCTTTTCTGTTTTCTCAAAATGGACACCGAAAGTTAGAAAACAACTTTTTTTCTTCTCAGTCCCTCCTCCCTCCTCTTCCCAACCTCCACCGATGTTAAGAAACACTATCGTTGTACAGAATGGTTTCGGGCAAAAACAAATATTTATGAAATACTGGAGATATTTAAAATTGTAAAACGGAGAAAAAAATAAAAAACTAGCGCTCCTCTCTTAAAAAGAAAAAAATCAGGGTTTGATCTTCCGGTCCATTCTTCAGCTCTCCACCATCTAGAGGAAGAAACACACAAACAGACAGAAAATCATTATGGGGGCCCAGCATCCATCACTCATGGTCCACCTCAGTGTCCATCTAAAGCTTGGCAGACACTGTGCGATTTTGGCCCATTTTGAGCCGATTTTTTCACCTGTGCGACTATTTTTGGGATCGGGAGGAGCTTCGGCTTAATCGCGTGTCGTGCATCGTGTAGTATACACGGGGTAACGAGACACCTCACGACCAACTACCGATCAGCAATTGTATTCTCGCAAGAAAATCAAAGCTGTTTGAAACTCTGATCGCCCCTCGTGATGGTATCACATCCCATCAGAGCATTGGGCCGTATAGCACGCAAACATGAATCGTGGGCTGCAAACTTTTTAACCCTGCGATTTAGCCGTACAGTTTGAGCTGGAGCTGAATCAATCGATTGAAAACATCGTATCACAGTGTCTGCCTAGCTTAACAGGGTTGGCTCTGTGTGAAGAACACCCAACGTCACCTCCAGGCCGTCCTCTCCAGGCTGGAAGGCCCCTGCGGTGCTGAGGGCCATGTCTGCGGGGTTCCTACGGCCCACCGGCCCTGCCTCTCCTCTCCGCCGGCCCCCGGAGCCCCGGGAGGACATGGAGCTGGAGGAGCTGGGGTCCCGTGGGCTGTTCACTGTGGTGGGGAACTGGGGTCGGCTGTAGGGCAGGATGTCCTCTGAACCTGTGGGACAGCAGCATGGGAGGGGGTAAACACATGGTCAGGATGGCAGAGGGGGTATATTCAAGGTCAGATGGGGGGCGGGGGGTATACACACAGTGAGGTGGGGGCAACAACAACAACAACAACAACAAGACACTTTAAACCAAAGAAACCTAAAGAAGTAAGTAAATGGAAATCCATGTCATTATTGCGCTGGATAAGGGCTGGGGTCATCTTTCTCTAGAAGCCCGATAGGTCGGGTTAGTTAGACTTTGGCATCCTAGGATGGTTACTAAAGGATTGTGTAAAATCCAGGATATTTTTGCTAGGAATCGAACAAATCCTGCCAGGTCTGATAAACACGTTTCCCCCTGTTGATATTGCCTTTTGTTTCCCTATGAGACTGAATTCAGTGTATAGAAATAGACCAGTGTGTCCTCTGCGTCGTACCGGGGTACTGGCGCGTCTTGCTGCTCTCGTGTTTGTGGCCCTTCCCGCCGGTTTTCTGCCTTTCCTGGGCCTCGCGGCGTTCCGAGGAGCTGGTCCTGGGGTCCTGGTCCCTGGGGGGGCGGTAGCCCGCGGGGCCCCCTCTCTTGTTGTCCCGGCCGTCGCCCGACTTGGGGGGCATCACCCCCCGGCCCTCCATGGCCGCTTTGGAGGGGTGCGTGGGGGACTTGAGGACTGCCGGGGGTGGGATCGGGGGTGGGGGCAGGTCTGGAGGGAGGAACACAGGTGGAAGGGCCAGGTTAGCTACAGATGTGCGTTACAGAGACGTTGAGAAGCATTTTAATTGGAAGCGACCTACAAGTGAACCCGCACAACCCACACAATCGAACAATGAAAGGGTACGTCGAAAGTTTGTCGATTTATTAAAAATTCTAAGTTAGGCAAACGAGTTTCTTAAGAATAACCAGACAGTTTTGTGTCCGGTATGTCGCCTGGAGACCGAGTGTGTGCAGAGCTACCACCGAGGGTTTTATTTACTAAAAGAAAGGACAAACACTGATGGGATAGTACTAATATTAATACCAGGCAGGAAATTCCCGAAAGAATTAGAAGACGAATTAAAGCCAGGCCCCAAGAGCAAAACACTAAGTCTGGTGCACGTAGATGTGTATAAAGTTTCACCCTGTTGCATCACACCTGCCAGGTGATGCATAAACACAGCTGGAGCCCTGCTTGGTGGGCTCATGAGCGTGGCGAACGACCCCTCGGGAGAGACGACACAAGTAAACACAGCATGTGACGCCACAGAGCTGGAATCCTCTGATTTCATGAGCGTTACAGGAGATCGAAGGTGACAGAGGGGGTAGAAAGGGGAGAGACAGAGAGACAGAGAGTGTACTAGTGTGAGAGAGAGAGACCCACACAGAAAAACACACAGAGAGCAAAGAGAAAGGGTTAGAGAGATATGAATAGAGAGATTAAGAGAGGGAAAGAGAGGGAAAGAATGGAATAGAGAGAGAGAGCTTTGACCAGAGAGAGAGTGTGAGGGAGATATAGAGACAGATATAAAAAGAGGGAGAGGATAAGAGGGAGAGTATAAGGAAGAGGAATGGGAGAAAGAGACAAAGAGAGACAGGGAGATATGAAAAGAGAGAGACAGAGACAAAGAGAGAAAGACACAGAGACAGAGATAGAGAGAAAGACAAAGAGAAAGAGAGAGACCAAGAGGGAGAAAGACAGAAACAGAGACAGAGAGAGAGACACACAGACACAGAGAGAGAGACCCAGAGACAGAGAGAGAAAGAGAGGCACAGCGAGACAACAAGCAAGGGTGGTTGGGAGTGTGACGGTCAGCAGCTGTGGAGCATCTCTGCTCCACTTCCCCCCGCATCGATGAATCAATCCCTGCTGTCCTTGAGCCATTATTCATACGAGGGCCTTCGCCTCACACCCCTACAGCCCCACACAAACCCAGAGGGAGGGGGGGGGGGGGAAGAGAGAGAGAGAGAGAGAGAGAGAGAGAGAGAGAGAGAGAGAGAGAGAGAGAGAGAGAGAGAGAGAGAGGGAGAGGGAGAGAGAGAGAGAGAGAGAGAGAGAAGCCTGAACTCTCTCCCAAGCCCAACGCCTAGCGATCGATGTCCCTCTCATCCCTTAAACAGGTGAGGGGAGGCGGGGCTTGGAAGATGACTTTGTCAGGAAGATGGCCACCACCGTAATCCACACAGGATTACACACAGGAGTTCATAAGCGCGAGCGGGGGCCGTTCCACCGTCGCACTGCGTCTTCCCTTCTTTACGTTCCTGAGACAGCGACTG